>NW_027413514.1:0-31269 GCF_048544455.1 Silene latifolia | reverse complement strand
CATGTGTAATACTTCCGTGGTTTGATCTAAGATATAAATTCCATTCATGGAAACCGCTTTGCCATAAATCATTTCATTAAAAGAGAAAATACAACTATTATCCTTTATTGAAAATGTAAAACCGTCTTTAGCAAGTACGGAGACGTAAATAATATTCTTAGATAAACTCGGTACATAGTAACAGATTATTTAAAGATAACTCAAAACCATTGCTCTTTGTCTTGCCCCCGTGAGCCACTAGTCTCACCGGGCGCACTCTTCTACCGGTTCCTGGCTTCTTAAACTTTGGCTTACCTACAGCTAGGTCGCCATGAGCCTTGCCCCTACCTTTACCTTTGTTGTAAATCGTGAGAACATCCTGCTTCACGCTCCCACTCAATTACATATCCTTCTCGGTCTGTACGAGAAGGGAGTATAGCTCATGAGGACTCTTTTTCAAGTCATTCATGTAGTAGTTCGCCCTGAAAAGGGCAAAACCACCGTGAAGAGAATGAAGCATTCGGTCAATGACAATGCTCTCACTGATTTTACAATTCAGTGCCTCCAGCTTCTCGACATTCTCAATCATGTGAAGAATGTGTGGGCTAACCGGTTGGCCTTTACTTAAGGTACTTTGGTCTAATCACAATGTGGAAGAGGCCACATGGGAACCGAAGGAGTCTATGAGAGAGCGTTTTCCTCACCTTTTTGATCGGGTATGTTTGGTTGCTGTGGATGTAAACTGCTGTCTTTGAAGTGGGCAGGAGATGGTCGATGCGGTTTATTTCCTTTTTTCTTTTCTTTGGGATAGTTCGAGGTCAAAATGGTCATGGTTAGTCGCATCCCTTGTCAATGTTTGCTGTTTGTTATTGCTGCTGGTACTTCAAGAGTTGCATTGTCATTTCGGGTAGCTGTGTCAGTCGCGTTGTTTTATTTCGAAGATGTTACTTGACAGGGGACGCAAACCATTTTAAGGAGAGAAGACTAGCACACTTTGCCTCCGGGAGTCTGGCGATTTTGGCTTAATAGGGCTAACTCAAGCCGAGTAAGGTGTTCGTGTGTTTTCCTGGCAAAGCACGCTGCAGAACACTTTGCACAGTAAGGGGAACTAACGAGTACCTGTGTACTCAATCGAGCAACCGCGCTGACTAATCTTCTGATTTTCGTGGTCGATTAAGGATGATTAAAGGTTATATAAATCGTGTTTTTACAGTTTATTCATTTTACCAAAACCTAATTACGTTCTTCACTCCTATAAAAACTCGTATCACTCTGCAATTGATCGCTCGTGAGTCTTTTGTTCACCTCTCTTTCGCATGGGTTAGGTCGGTAAGTCACTAGTTTTTATCTTTTGTTTAGAATTGTCCTTTAGGGTTTGCCTAATGATCGGATTTGTGGAAAAGGGTTGTTTGGCATGTTTGTGATTTTGTTGTGTGTGATTATTGGTAGGTGAAGGATTAGTAGGGAAGTTTCTGCTTAGTTGTGTACTTGTGATTCGGATCGATGATGAAGTAGAACCTCTACTCGATTTACTGTTTAATTGATTTAAGATGGATTGATTGTTGTATTGGCATGATTAGTATCATTGTTGGAATTGTCTTTCTTGTAAGTTGAGTTGGTTTTGTTTTCATGTTTGCGAGGTGCGTCCTCGGTGAGAGTGGAATCATCATTCGGAGTGGCTTTCATGCTCTTGATTAGCCTCTTGTGGGTTCCCGCATCAAAGGGGGATGTGCAATAACAACGACACGGGTTCTTTCTTGTTGCGATGAGCGGGGGCTTTGGTGGCAAGGCCACGTTCCCTATCGGTGAGGATTACATGTTGCGATGTGGTATCTGTATACACACTTAGGTGTGTAGCTTCTACCGTACGATTGGAGTTGGAGAATGGTTATACGGGTTAAGGATTGGATTACTTTGGTTGTTCCCTTGTATTTATCTTATTTGATTATTCGGAGCTTCGGCCTAATTATTGTTTTATAAAACTATGGTGATCCATTCGGGGATGGTGAGGAGATTGTGATGCGTGATGATTTCATATTAGGCTGGGGGACGAGGATGGGATGTCATCACTTTGAGTCTAGCTTCCGTTGTCATAAGTTTTAGATACTTTGTTTTGATGTATTGGGATTTATATTCTTTTACTTTGGTTTCGGATTTTAATCGATGTATTCATTTAACAACATACTTAATAAATGTTCTCGGATTGGTCACTTTTTGATATACTTACCTCGAGCAACCAAGATGGTAGCATCGTATTATATGCTAGGTGGTCCTTGGTAAGGCACCTTGAGTATATGGGGTGTTACAATAGGCGACCTTACCTAAGGTTTGCACAGACTCCTCCACAAGACCAGGAGTTTGATAAATTTTTATGGTAACCCACCCTTTAAGCGAAACCATTCTAAAGCACTCAAAGATACCGTTATAATGCCTATGCTTGTAGCTTGTGTGTTATCACCTTTTGTAAACAAAACCATGACGAAATTTTCAAAAAACCTTCTTCAAAATATAAAATGTAAGTCTTTCAAAAATGGCTTAATAATAAGAAAGTCAATAAAATTAAGTCGAAACTCTATCAAAATTTCAAAGGTCTTAATCATTTTCAAAATCCTTAGAGTCAGCACTCCTACAATCACACAAAATATTTGTCTTGAATAACATTTTAAAATCAACATTTTCAAAAATCCATCACACGACAAAAGGCATTCACGTCCCTTTTAAGTCGAATCGTTACGAGTCATTCGAGTAAGTTATGCAATGTGGTCGATTGTGTTTGATTCGTTCTCCGGTTCTTATCCTCAATCCAAGATGGTCGGAACTAATGAAAGTCAAGGAAGCTTCCACGGTCAACTCCTTCATCCTGATGGTAATGGTATGAATAAATTCTTAGCTGCACTACTCCAGCTCCAAGCAAGTCAGATGTCGCATAAAATCGAAGGTCGCATTGTGGCGGTGAGTAAGGCGGACTCCCTCTTGTGGATGGTCCTATTCCTGACATACTTGTGCAATTATATGGGAGCCATTTGGTAACTTGATTGTGGAAGGCTTGCTCGTCCAAACCTTCTCGAGTAACTTTATCTTACCAGCTTCATATGATGTGGCTCCGCTATCAAGCAACACTCACCATCATATTTTGGTTTTCATCTATTAATTTTTTTAGTACCTTCACTTTTATTGCTTTTATTGCTAAAAAAATCACGTATAGTAGTAACTTCCACTACAACAATTCCTTCATTTTTTACGCTTATAAAGCTAACTCTCGGCCAAGCGTCGATAATTATATTCTCTACATTTCTTAAAAGCGTCAAAATTTTTGCCGTCAAGGTATTTACGCTTTTAAGTCCCTCTGGCACAATCATGACACTAAAATTATATATTCATGACGCTTTTAAGCGTCATCATCATTTCTCTATAACGAATTATTGTATGCATCAATTTTGTTTCACACATACATCACGACGACATATATTTAATCAAAGTTCTTACATTATTGTCTCACATTAAATCGTTAAATTGTAACAAAACCTCATAATTAATAACCAAGAAAACTAAAAAATACTCATATATAATATAATTAAATTACTAGTTACTACTACAATTCAAGTATTACATTATTCAACCATGCCAAAATAGAAAGAGTGTTGACTAAACTTAATCCAAAATACATATTAAAACTCAAGTTATCAAATGGCACTAGAACAAAAAATCTCTTGATAAAATAATTGGCCGCGATAGTTGAAGCGGATAACATTCCGTCTCATTATTAAATGCTACTGACCATCCTAAGAATCAAACCTACAAATTTCAAATGAAGCGCGTCGATTTGTATCGGAGTAATTCAGTTTGAGACATAGCAAACTAAATGACCTAGCCAATGTTAAGTCGCTGACTCATTTCTCCTAAACATTAGTGTTGTAGTACACAGAAATATTGATGTCATTTGACAATAAATCAAGCAATGACAACAAATTCATAGATACAAAAAAAGATTTAACATAGATTGCTTGTACAAGCAAATGAAGCCATGACCCCACCCTTAGTTGCAAAACTTAGGTTGGCTACACACCGCGTTAACGAGAAGGCAATATATTACTATTCTAACCAGTGAAGTTTCAATTGTAGCATCATGACCCTACAAAGAAGTTCCATATATTTTTGGTCAATGTGCAAATAGTCCCAGTTATAATATTTCGATGACCCTTCACCGAAAAACTACCAAAACTAATCTTTGGAAAATTTATTAAAATCAAATTATCCCGAGTTTTTAGAGTAACTTGTTGATCAGTTAGTTTGCTCATACAATAGGTGAAGGTACTAGCAATAATTCTATTGAAATCCAATGGGAAGTTGGGATCCATTCTACTTAGGCGTTTGACTATTGGCATTTTGTACTAGGAGTGAAGATTGTAGGCGTATGATTATGTGAAATTGTGAATGCGCTTTCTCAAAAGTCAAACAGTCGATACTAGCCCATACATCTTTTTTTTCGAGTGTTCCCAAATTCTAATGTTCCTCGTATAATTAGAGTTTCTTGTTGCAAATGGGAATAGGGATTTGCAGGCTAACAATGTGTTAATCGCTTTGTTCTATCTTTGATTGATAAGCAAATAAACAATGGATAGAGGTGTTGCTAAAGGAAGATTTTAAATAGTTATATACACACATGGTGATGGAATAGTGAAATAAGTAAAAAGTACCTGTGTATTAGTTGCATGTAAGATATTTTTGCAAGGTTTACAACCTCGCTTGATGTTGTTCTGGTGCTTAGAACATCCAGGACTTTCTTCAGCAAGTCTTGATTCGTATTATGCATCTTCATTATATATTGATTTTGCTTCATCAGCCCTTCATTTAACTCGGTCAAATTAGCCACTTTTTTCTCCATATTCTGTAATTTTAACCCGTCATTTTCACCATTATGGAACTTCTCTTTCCTTAATATACTACGAACACCAAATACATCACTTTGTTTCACACCAAATCCATAACCCACAGGACGTTTGGGGATTTCTCCCCCGTACATTAGCTTGTTGAAAGCTTCATTGTCAATTTGTACACGAGGCTTTGTACTTGAATATATATCAATTTATGTCTAAACATTAGCATCTGTATCATCTTATACTCGACAAAATCAAAAGTACAAAGCTTATTAAAGCAACATTTTCAAAGAAGATATATCAAGCAACATCATAAGTTTTTATGTTTACCAAAAAGTCTTTAGTTACTGTGTCTTTGACAAATGTTCCGTCTTTCTTTTGATGAGTACTCCTAAAAATTTCCAATACACTTGGTTCCCTATTATTCCTCTCCTCCTGAAACACAATATCAACAAGATGATATGGCTAAATATACTAACAAATGTAATGTATGGATGTGTTAAATTTGGGTGAAGTCATACGAAAAAAGCTCGTATATTAGCATAGCTTTTAGCTCCGGATGTATGAACATGATTTTGAAGTGCATGTGCTTCCTTTCCACAATCTGAATACCTCTGCATCCAAATTAAAATCATAAATAATTCTACATCAAGCACATACGTGGCTAATTACACCATTATGACATCATTCTTTTCTATATACATGTCCCTTTCCGTACCAATAATCAACCAAATCAATCCAACTGCCATGAGGATGTCCGAAGGTGCGATTGGTATATCTATTTTTTCACAATGTTGCACGTTTAAAAGCTTCTTCTTTAAGGAATGCCTAAATAGTCTCAAGCTTTTACCCGTGTGCTTCATAATTCTTTGGTCGTAGCAATCACCATTGGGTATAACAAAACGGACTTGGAAGAAAAAAATAAATAAATAAATAAATAAGGACATTATAGTAAAGCACGTTAAATTTGAACTCACAGTAACCAATTCGTAAAAAGAGATCATATTTATATATTAGGAGAAATTCTTACTCGAATCAACTTAACAATCTCAACTTTGAAGTGTTCTTTGACATGACGCCAATTTGTTTCTCTAATTGGACAAAACTGCTCCTGTTTTGCAACATCCCCAATAAATCTTACAAGAATATGCCCCCCTTTTTTCAGCGGTAGATAAAACTGATTAAAAGAGACAAAGTACTTCACGCCATTAGCATGCCAAACATCATTAAGGTGGATTAAGTGACTGACCAAATCGTAATTTCCTTCAAAGATCTAAAAAATGCGATAAAGTATCAAAATAAAACGCAAAAACAATGCACACTAAAAGTATAAAAAAAAACGCAAAATCAAAGTATTGACTCGAAGGTAGTATTTATAAAAGCACACTAAAAGCTGGAGAGCCTTACCTATTGTTACAACATCCTCGTCCTCGTCAAATTCTACTTCATCCGCCATTCGGGCATTAAATTATGACGTGTGGGCTTGAACAGTTCACGGACATTATTGGATCTAGTTTGTTGACCATTCTCTAAACCGAAGTCCCTTTGGGTGCATTTGGTAATTCTTGATCCTTTGGGATCAATTTCACATCATCGAGAGAGGTTGTTAGGAATTCCTTTTTGATGACTAGGTCTGAGATCACGTGTTTGAGAAGAATGAGTGGATGAAGGAAGAGAACACCTTGAGATACGTGCCTTGATATTACGAGTGCATGGAGGAAGAGAAGCATCATATGTCCGAGGGCCAGCAAAGGACTGGATATCAACTGATGGGGAGGCAAGACTTCATTTTGTGAAGCATCTTTGGATCGATTCCTTGGATGATGGGTTCCCTTTTCATAGTCTTTCTCTCTTTTACTCGAAATCTTAGAGGATCTCGACATCATTAGAATGGCTTTTGGAAAATTTGTTCTCACGGTTGAGCTGAAGATTACACGTCTTAGAAGTGTGAGAATGTGTCTGAGGGCAAGCAACGGACTAAATATTAAATGTTGGTGAAGCGGTAGACTGCTTATTGTGAAGTATCATGGGCTCAGGTTCCTGTGATGGGTTCGTTTTTTCAAAATATTTATCGAGCGAGGATCACTGCCGTCCCATTACTAAAATCTTCTTCTTTGATGCTTCAGTTAAAGAATTTCTCCAAATAGGTGATTCTTGATCCTTTTGGCTCAGTTCTATAGGCAGAGAATTACCATTAATTTGAGGATATGTAGCAGACCGGAGGTTCTCGTGACAAAGCAATCGTATACCTACCAAAAATAATCAACTGGTCTCTAACTAATATAGCTAGGGAAGTCGGGATCGTATCCACAGGGAGGCAAGATATCTGCTAAAGGTCCGTCTATTGGGTCACAAAATGGGGGTTTGATTTTGGTTTCTAAACTAATAAGAGATCAAGGGAAAGAGAAATTAAACAAGAGTAATAAAAGTGAGAAAATGTAATAATGATGATCAAATAGAGAAAACATGCTAGGATTTTGGTTCACCCTGGTAGTCTATTGACTCAGGTGCAAATAGCCTAGACAATATATTGTCAGAAAGATACATGAAAGGTCCTTCCGGTCCACTTTCTATCCTAGAATCCCACTAACTTAACTTCCGTCCTCATTAGGGTAGTCTACTGCTCATAGCAGGTCCATTTAATCCAATATTCTGGCCTAGGAGTAAAATTAACCAGATTAAAGGTAACTTAGAAGCGTGCACTCAACTAAGTTGATATTACAATTAAATTGCTATGGGGACAGGTTCTCATAAATGAATTATCTAGTTTATTCGCTACATCGTCACAATCCTACCAAGGATTCCCTAATCCTGACATAAAAGGAATTAGCTACTCATAATATTAATGGTGTCAACAATAACAACAACGAGTGTACTAATCAAAGGCATGATGAAATAACGATAATTAAGCGTAGACTAAATTAGGGTAGAAATAAATAAGAAGAAACAAGGATTAAAGTAATCAAAGTAAATAAGATTAAGATTAAGGGAGGGAGAAGGTTACAATCAATAGCAATCCGGCGTAAAGAACAATCCACAAGCCAAGTACAAGATTAAGAGATTAAGCAGTAGGTTTTAGAAGCAAAAGTAAAGGAAGAGTATCTGAAAAAATCCCTAATGACCTAATTAACGTATGGTTAAATAGGAAAATAAAGACTTAACAAAATAAAACTAACACGGGTTACTAAAGCCCGTATAAGATAGCAAATCACTCGATCGAGTGAATTCAGACCACTCGATCGAGGTCTTCTCTAGCTTTTCCTCTCGATCGAGTAAACAGGGCTCTCGATCGAGGAACTCCAGCAATCAGCATTTCAATTGAGCATGTAGAAGTACTCGATCGGCCTCTCGTGTCATTCAAACCACTCGATCGAACAATAAAAATTCTCGATCGAGTGCTTTTCTTCGAGATCACTTCTTAAGTTGTCTTTGACCGCTTCGTTGACCACTCTTCACGCACTCCAAGGCATATTTCTTGCTCTAACATTTCTGTCTCCTCATTATGCATGCTAAATAGGATGAATAAGACGCGGTTTCACCACTTTCGTGTTCATTTTCGCAATTTAGACAAAACAAACCAAAGTAGCCAATTCGGGGCATTTTGCAATACATAGCAATTCAAAAATTCATAGAAATACGTGCTATAAAAGGCTAAAAAGACTATATAAATTGCACGTATCAAATCTCCCCAAACCGAACCGTTACTCGTCCTCGAGTAAACTAATGGAACGGAAATGAAAACTCAGAGTTAGCTATAACTTGTCTACTTGAACCAATTTAATGCAAACAAAAATCAAGTGTCAGAGCTACAGCAGTCAATACGCAAACGAGTTATAAGATGTCCGTAAATAAAGCTGACCTATCGTCCTTATAAGACCAACAATATCGGACTCTCACGTGGTCACTCTTCTCTCATGAAGCAATGGGTGAATTATACATGTATAAGAGAGAAAGAGAAACAACCACTCACCGAAATCACGACCTACATAACATGCATGCAACAAAAATGATAGACGATTCAAGTACTATCCATACAAATTAACCAACAATGTCCGTCACAAAGAGAGCTTACAAATAATAAAGGAAAGTGAGGTTCGAGTGAGAAAGGCAAAGCAGTTATGGGAATGTGAAGGTAAGCGTCAAGCTAGCTCCTAAACAAGACCATATAAGACCGTCCGAATCTCAACTGACTACAAAACAAAGCTCAAGTGCCCTTTATGGCACAAAACTCACTAACCAAATACACTATCTCCTCAAAAATATATGAATAAGAACAGAGGAGTAGACCGTCACAAACTTCCCTTTTTTAATACGGTCCTATTTACTCAAACAACTCAACTTTTTCGTATTTTTCTTTTTTTTTTCTTCTGCCCGTATGATTCAACCTCCTTTTTCATTTTTTTTTTCAATCACACGTTTCCTTCATTTTTTCTTTTTCATGTTCTTTTTTTTCATAAACTCATCCTTCCTCAATTTTCTACCAACTCCAATTAAAAGAACAATCGTGCCAAACTCGCAACATGGATCAAAATACCGCAAAAGTTACACTAAACTAGCTTGACAAGCCAGGCTTAATTATGGGTGTAGCTAATGGGTCCGAAAGGCTAAATTTGGCTTAAGTGGAGCTAAATGGGTGAAAAATGAAAGAAAGGGGAATTTGCAAGCACCTCCATGCATGTGACACTGACCACAAACCCGAATTTATATAATTGACGATTTTGATAAATGTGCAAAAAATGATAAACATGTTATGCAAGGAGTACTACTCTCAATTCCTATGTAAACCGGTCATGAATGTCACCAGTTATATGGCTCTAAAACTCAGAAATTGTAAGTAGGTTGCCAATTTATCATGTCAAGTCTACACAGTCAGCTAAATTTGAACAAAAACTCGTAGATATGCGTAAGATTCCGCTAATAACTGTCAATAAAGTGCAAGGCTCAAGTAAAAATGACAAGTTACAGTGCAATATCCTCACAGAAATCAACCGTTCCGACTCAACCTATATGCAAATGAAACGTGAACATTTTATTATTTTTTGAAATTTTCTAATTTTTTTGAATTTTATGATTTTTTCAAATAAAAGAATATAATGCAAGCGAAAAATGGAAACGTGAATGCAAAAACAAATGCAAATGCAGACTAAAGGATGCATTACCCTCCCCAAAACCAAAATGGACAACGCCTCGTTGTCCTCCAACATACACCAAAGAGATAAATACAGGGGAACGGGAAAATACAACCGATAAATACATGAAAAACAATAAATAAAATGGAGACAAAAGAAATAAGAGAATAAGAATGTACATACAAAACACGAACTTCCCCGAACCACCGGAAAACGGGGAAGTGAATAGACCAAGATGGCTACTCGTCAGCCTCGTCCTTCACATCCTCCACCATGAAGTTTGGGTCCACATGCTGCTCCCTCCTCGTTGCCTCCTCAGCCTAAGTCCTCGCCACCTCCTCGGTGTGTCTCGTCATCAAGTCAGTCAGGTACCCTCAACTGGGTACCGGTAGAACGACGGGTATGGCCAACCCTCAGGAACGGGATGCTGCCTCATCATGTGATACTCGTATAGAGGGAACAAAGCAAGAGCAATGTCCTGCTCCATACGAGCCTGCCTGCTAAGAAGCTCAAGCAACAAACTGTCACGGCGCCCTTGGTCAAGGACCGCAGACACCTCAAAGGGTGGAGAAGGAACAAAATTAGCCGGGTAAACCGGCTGTGTCTGGTCGGGCGCAGGAGTAGGAGTAGGGATCGGGGTAGGAATGGTCGTGGTAGTCTGGCCACCCGTAGAAGGTGTGGATCCCTCTCCGGTCTCAGGTCTTTTCTACTTCTTAGAAGCGGACATGGTGGGAGGTGGAGCAAGTGGGAGGTGATACTTGGGTAGTGGTGGAGGTATCATGCCCTTAACAGTGGGCAGAAGAACGAGACAGGGCAGAGTGGTGTAAGGTAAGGGTACAGACAAGGAACCGCAAATCTTCCATTTCTGATGGTCAAAAATAAGCCAAGTCATAGACAGCATAGCTGCCAGATCAAGGTACCTATCAGTGTCTAGGTACTGTAAGTCACGAGGAAAGGCGGGGAAGATAGAACGAGCAAGAAAAGTGGGTATGCCACCGCAAACAATGGTGCCCGTAGTCTTCTGCCCCACCGTGTGAAAGTACTGAGCAGTCAAGTAAGCAATGTTAAGCACAAAGGGTCCCTCTTTGTCAATGTTTAGGTACCCACCGAGAATAGACAGCTCAATGTTGTTCACATTGTTAGGTTCTTTATGGACAAAGATGGTGTCGGAATATGTGTCCTCCGACAATAATGCGATCACAATTGTCGATCATGATGATCACATGTTTAAGTCTCATTTTCAGAATACATGTGGGATGTAATATTTTTACAGTCAACTAGTCCACACATATCGGTAATGATTGGCTGACTAGAGTTTGACATTACTGTCGTGCGACGGTGGTGATCAATTGATCCCCTTAGGTGATACCTAAAGGGTAACACACTTAATTGAATATTTAATTGATCGTATGATGATACGAGTTAATTAAATTACTTAAAAATTGACGGACGATTTTGGAAGTAATATTTACGTATCTCATTGTAATTTGATTAAATAAGATACGGTCTAAGTGATCGAATTGTTTTATTACTTAGATGAAATTATTATTTACATAAACAATTGAAACGGAATGAATAAATTATTATAAATACGAATGTTGTAGTTTATAATTTGGAAACCGTTTTGGTACAAGTAATTATGAATTACTAAATCGATTTTGTACATGACGTATTTTTATTAATACGTTGATTTTTAATATGTTAAAAATACATGACAATTTCACATGACTAGTAACATGTGACAATTGACAAATGACAAATATAAAAGGGACTTTCCATTTTATGTAAGTGCCGAAATGGAGGGAGTATTAGGCTAAAAATTGTGTTGATTATTTTAAGTGGAAACAAAATGATTACAAACCTAGCTAATAGCCATGCATACCTATGTTTTCTTGAGAATATTAACTTGCCCACGCATTGGCTCTCCCTCTTTCACCCTCCTCCGTTTTCAAAGGCCATCATAGAGAGTTTTTCTCTCATTTTTCATTCACAACTTTACATATTATTTCTAGTGTAAGAAATACAAAAACTCTCTACATCTTATGAAAAACTAGAGAAATAAATATCCAAAAATCATCCTCTCTTGGCCGAAATTCTAAGAGGACATACCAATATTCTGGGTCAATTTTTAATAAAATTAATATTGTTCTAGTTCAAATAATATTAGTTTTTAAGAGGTTATCTTGGGTATACATCTTTGGGAGGGATTCTATCTTTGAATCCTTGTTCTTCCATTTGTAAGGAAAGCTCAAGAACAAGTGACAAGGAGAACTCACTTGTGCCCTAAATCCGAAATACCCATAGTAAGAATGACGATTTCTTCCCTTTTCTAATTATGTTTGCATGCATAAGATCAAGATTTAATTTATGACTAAATTAAATATCACATATATGAATATGTCTAAATAATAAGATTAATAATTTCTAACAAGCGGTATCAAGAGCCTTAGGTTGTTTGCATGCAAATCGGTTATTGTTTTTCCGAGTTATACGATTAACAAACAAAACTTGTAAATTTTTGTTTATTATGACATATCACGAATTTAATTTGCATGTTAAATTTTCTGGTCCTAAAATGTATTTAGGATATTTTGGTTTATTTATGGATTTTTATTGTTCATTTTATATAATAACGGCATTAAAATGTGATTTTATGATAAAAATGTCATTTTTGGACTAAAAATAGCTAAACTTCGATTTTTTAAGTGGTTTTTGGATATGTTTTCACATATATTATCTAATGATGTCCTGTAAATTGTCATAATAAAATGCGTTGTTATGCACGAAATATGGATTTTTCAAGTTAAAGTCGTATTTAAACGGGAAAATAAGTTAATATGAGTTATATTTCGAATATGGTCATAGAAATTTAGTATGTTATCACATGAAATTTAAAAAGATGTGTGTAAAATAATTGGCTATAATGAAGTCTTTTTGCATGATTTATGAAATTTTGATGAAAAATCACATAAATAGTGACTTTAATTAGTAAAAATTGCTAAAACATACTTCATGACTAAGGAAAAACGTCACATGTTGCTTTTTATCATATATTTCAGATATAAAAGTGAAAAGTTAATAAAAATATTTTTTCTCTTATTTTTATGGTAATAATTGATAAATCCGATAAACCGCAACATTGTTTTTCTCGATAAATTTTCGAAATTTTTAACCTAAGTTTTTGAATATTATGAGTGTCATGGTATTTTTCTAGAATGTTCATGAGTTAAAATATCAAATTTTGAAATTATTTGAAATTTTTATGATTTAATTTGAAGTTTATGGAATAATTTGTATTTTTGGGTCCATTTATGAACAATATTAAGAAATATAAGTTAATTATTGTCAAATATTAGTGAAGAATAATTTTGAGTCCTAAGATGGTTAGGGTAATTAACTAGTACATAAATATGATTTTATGAAATTATTGTGATTTTTAAAAGGTTAAATCACGCAAATCCGTAAAAACCGATTAATATACGATATTGGCTCCTTAAAGGCGATTTAGCTTAAAATTGGGCATGTTTATACATATTATAATGCTGCATTTTTTTATGATTGTCATATTTTAATTTTATGTAATTTTTGAATTATGTAATTTTACTTTGTATGGCCTTAGTTTTTAATTGGTATTGCCCGAAATGTATGGGAATATCGATTCGCTTGTAATTTATTGTGATCTCGTATCACCGTTTTGTAATTTAATAGATTTATTTTTATTTTAATTACAAATGTATAATAGGAAATTATTTAATTTATTATGTAATTTATTTATTTCGGAGTACCTTGAAGACGGTGCCACTCGAGAAGGCGATCCATCAAAGAATGTTGCCTTGATTTGCGTGCCAAGACCGAAGTTCAAGGGACCAAAGGAGTTGATTTCCGAATTTGTAATAGTTTATTAGATTTACTATTTTAGGAAGGCCATACTAGGATTTATTTTTATGCTTTGCATTTTATTTATATGTTGTATGCATCGCTAAATCGCCATAACTAAAACATGCATTGTCATTTTTATCGAGTTTATCGACCGTGTCAATTAAAATTATCGTAGTTCACCGCTTTAGTTCACTTAAAACATGATAGATAATAAATTGACATGACCTCTCGCTAAAACAAACAATTGAGACTTAGCCTTACCAAAAAGTAGAAACCATGAAAACCTATTTCGCGAGGGAGTGGTACAAACCTTGTTACGTAGGGGTTGTGGGAAATAATCAGATACTTCCCTTAAATTGAAGGATTATAACGAATTTAATTAAGAAGATCACTAGTCATAAAATAAATACATGAACAAAGTAAAAGATTCGAAATAACCTTCGGTCCTAGCAAATATGGCCTAAGAACAATATCAAAGTAGATATTCGCCTATCGATTGCACCTAAGACGATATGAGATATGCCCTATTGATAATGCTAGAATCGATCCAAAATTTTCTCAAAATTTAGTTGTTTTTGTGTTTTTCTGATGAGAGAGAGAGGCTAGGTCAAGAAAAGAATTAGGGTAGAATAATTCTCTCCCTTTCTTTCTTATACTCGACCAAGATTAGGAAGAATAAATCTCTCCTAATTTCGCCCATCCACCAAATAAGGAGTATAATCTCCTTATTTTTGGTCATTCCAAAAATATATAAGGTGTGTTGAATTGTCATCTAGTGAGGATCGAACCCATGACCTCTTGGTATGTGTACCCTCACTATTACCACTATGACACATTCATCTTGTTGATATTAAATATAACTGATTATATTTAATTACGAATTAACAGATTAATTCGTCCAAGGTAACATTACATATATTTAATTAAATATAACTTATTATATTTAATTTACGAATTTACAGTTAATTCGCCTCAACTATTATTATTTAATTTTCATTAAATAATTGTCTCATCAACACATTGACTAACTTTTTAGTCATATTGGGCATCAATGTGATTATATTTCTATAACCACATTTCTCAAACACATCCTATAGGTGTGACCTTTAGGGACCAATTGATCACCGCCATCTGTATGATAATAACGTCAAACTTTCTAGCAAGCCAACCGTTATTAGTGTAAACTTTAATCAACTGATTAAATATACGAAGTATACCCTTGTGAACCTTTAAGAGATTTACAAATGTTATCACACTAATTTGTGGAGGACACATGCTCCAACAAACTCCCACTTGTCCTCCCAAGTGTATGTGCGATAACCGATTCTCATATCCTAAAATTTCTCCCACTCAATGTAAAGCAATTTGCAAATCCGCATTCACAAAGGTCGTATTTTACAAGCGATCAATATCAAGAGTGGTTTCCCCGACTAGAGAGTAACTTAACTGATAAACGAATCAACATTCGAGCATGGCCATGCATTTCAATTACAACTCCTCGAGTGGCCCTGAGAAATAACTATACCTGATAAGGGTTGGATATTTTCCTAAACTCGAATCCTACAGATGTAAGCACGATGAAATGACCTTAAAAAAAAACTACTTAGCCTCCGATTCTGACGGAGACCGTGAGAAAGAAACCAAAGTCACCCAAAAAATGCCTTAATCTCAAGAGACAGTCGATAGTCAAAAGAATCGACTCTAGGAACACAATGGATGTCCTATCCACGACCTGGCACCGAATGTTTTTAAACATTTAGGACTCCATTACGTTGTCACAAAAAGTTGTCCTACGAGGTATCGTCATAATCTCGCATCTGTGATCGATCAGTCATCCGTTTGACTTATGGCTCGTTGAACCCACCATCAATCGACTGCACAATATAATAGCCGGAGTTATCAGCTCACATTGGCGTTACGACCAAAACAAATATAATGTAATTCAGTTCACTTTGTGGCGTTCAATGTTGTCAGTACAATCCACATGAAAAACAAAATATTATATATAAAAACGATGAAGTTATAAATAGTATATGAAAAAGATAATGTATCAAATTCATAATCAAGTACTACAACTCATGAACATGTTTAATTCCCATGGAATTAACATGCCCTACATGCTTATCATAATTCAACTGTTCAGTAGTAGAATCTGCTACAACACATTAAGAGTGAAGACGAACCCGGACTGAGATTCGTTTGGAAGCTAGCATCTGCGTAACCGGTTGCGCATAGCTTAGTATCTCCTCCATAAGTCAATACCCAATCCTTAGTCCTCCGTAGGTACCTGGATGCTTTTGGTACCGACTCGTCATACTCAATGCATATGCCACGTCTGGACGTGTGCATATCATGGCATACATGATCGATCCTATTGCAGATGCATAAGGAATACGACTCATGCGTTCAACCCGTTCAGGCGTCGTGGGTGACTGAGACTTGCTCAACTGCATCCCAGACGTCATTGGAAGGTTCCCCTTCTTGGAGTTGATCATGCTGAACCTCTCAAGAATCTTATCCAAATAAGACTCCCGACTAAGTGATAACGTCCGTCGTGATCTATCTCGGTAGATACGAATTCCCAAAATGCGTTGTGCCTCACCCAGATCTTTCATCTAGAAATGGTTCTTCAACCATTCTTTAACCGAAGATAGGAGAGGAATGTCATTCCCAATCAAGAGTATGTCATCGACATACAATATCAAGAATACAATCTTGCTCCCACTCGACTTGATATATAAGCATGGTTCTTCGACCGATCGAGTGAAACCATACTCTTTTATCACTTGGTCGAAACGATGATTCCAACTCCGAGAAGCTTGCTTAATTCCATAAATGGAACGCCTAAGCTTGCATACTTTCTTAGGATGCTCAGGATCTATGAAACCTTCGGGTTGCACCATGTACAACTCTTCCTCCAAATAACCGTTTAAGAAGGCGGTTTTCACATCCATTTGCCAAATTTCATAATCATGAAATGCGGCAATCGCTAAGATTATCCGAATGGAACGTAGCATGACTACAGGTGCAAAAATCTCATCATAATGCAATCCTTGCACTTGAGTGAAACCTTTTGCCACAATTCGTGCCTTATAGGTATCTGGTTGCGCGTCTACAGAATGCTTTATTTTGTAAAGCCATTTGCTCTGTAGAGGTTTTACCTTATTAGGTAAATCAACTAGATCCCATACGTTATTCTCATACATGGAGTCCATCTCGGATTGCATGGCTTCAAGCCATAGCTTTGAGTCGAAACAGGCCATAGCACCTTTATAGGTTGCGGGTTCATTACTTTCTAGAAGTAAAACGTCATTCTCCTCGACCATACCAATGTATCTGTCCGGAGGATGAGAGTCTCTACCCGACCTCCTAGGTTCCTCAGGAATATTAACCGTATCATCAGTTGGAGGTACAGCTTCCTCCATCTGTTCCTCAATTATACGTTGTTGGTTCTGGAATCTCCGGCAGCTCGAAGGTTCTATTACTCGTCTTTTTCTCGAGAAATTCTTTCTCTAAGAACGTCGCACTAGCCGCAACAAAAACTCGATGTTCGGTAGGCGAATAGAATTAATGACTAAATGCTCCTTTTGGATAACCTATAAAGTATGTCTTGACCGATTGCGGGCCAAGCTTATCCTCGTGTCTCCACTTGACATAACCCTCGCAGCCCCAAACCCGAATAAAGTACAAGTTAGGGACCGTTCCCTTCCACATTTAATATGGAGTCTTGTCGACAGCTTTAGACGGACTTCGGTTAAGTATAAGAGCGGCTGACAAAAGAGCATAACCCCATAATGAATCAGGCACTACCGTGTGACTCATCATGGATCGAACCATATCAAGTAAGGTTCGATTTCTCCGTTCGGACACACCATTCAATTGAGGTGTTCCAGGTGGAGTTAACTGCAAAACGATTCCACAGTCTTTCAGGTGTTGATCAAACTCATTTGAAAGATATTCGCCACCCCGATCTGAACGGAGTGCTTTAATCTTTCTACCCAGTTGGTTATGTACCCTATTCTGGTATTCTTTGAATTTCTCAAAGGACTCACTTTTATGCTTCATTAAGTAGACATATCCGTATCTACTCAAATCGTCCGTGAAAGTGATAAAATATCTATAGCCATCTCTAGCGGTAATTGACATAGGTCCACAAATATCAGTATGTATGAGTCCTAATGGGTCACTAGCGCGCATTCCAACACCTTTGAAAGAAATTCGAGTCATCTTACCAATGAGACATGATTCACACGTGCCATATGATACGTGCCTAATGTACGGTCTTTTTGGCCTATTTCAGCACGTATTTCTATGCATTTATATACTGTTTTTATAGTATTCCGCCCCGAATTGGCTACTTTGGTGTATTTTGTCCTTTTTGTAGGGGTAATCACGAAAGAAGCGAAACCATGCTCCATTTCGTCCTTTTTGCATGCATTTAGAGGAGACGGACGGTCCCTGAGTGAGATGCTTTGCACTTGAAGTGTCGTTGCACGCATTACGAAGCATTTGGGTGAAGACGTGAGCTGAATTGAGGACCCAAGTGATCTATCGAGTTGATAGGTGGTCTATCGAGCTGTTTGGAGGACGATCGAATGGTCCCTGAAGCTCCCTGAGGTCGATCGAGAGGTTCCTTCCTCGATCGAGTAATCGCTTTGATCAAGTCCTCGATCGAGAACCCCGCTTGTTCGATCGAGGAGTTCCGCCGAGACACTCGGTCGGTCGAGTGGTCTAATCCACTCGATCGAGAGGATTTCGTCTGTGGGCTTTAATTAGTCCGTGTTTTATTAAGTACGCAAAGACACTTAGGCTTTTCGGCTATATAACCTATGTTTAACTAGGTTATTAGGCATCTTTTACTATCTTTGACATTTTTATCATCCTGTTTTTATCTTTATTCCTGGACATTGAGACTCATCACTTTCGACGTTGGATCGTTTTCACTGGGATTTCGTTCTTTACGCCGGAATTTCTCGGATTGTAATTCTCTTTTCCTCTTTAATATTAATTAACCTTCATTTGTTGTTTATTACTTGTTTTTATGCTTTTGTTTTTATTCTTCTTGCCCTAATTATTATCATTGCTTTTTATCATCATATCGTTATGTCATCTGCTGGAATTTGTATGCTGTTAGTTTATCGATAGTCATGAGTAGCTAATCTCCCTTCATGTTGGGATTAGGGGATCTACGGTAGAATGATAACGATGTAGTGAATGAATTAGACGATTTGATTAAAGAGACTCTGTCCCTATAGCAATATAACTGTAATTATCGACCTAGTTGAGTGCACGCTTCTATGTCACCCATTAATCTGGCTACAATTAGTCCTGGATCGAAAGATTGGATTAAATAGGCCTGCTATAAACAGTAGACTGCCCTAATGAGGACGAAAGTTAAGTTAGTGGTATTTTAGGGTGGGAAGTGGACCGAAAGGACCTTCTAATATCCGTCTCGCATTAGTTCGGTAAGTCATTTCTTTGCTAAGTTGTTGATTTACTGTAGTGAACCGAGTTCCCGACATGTCTCCCTCTTATTGATAGTTAATTCATATTTCTTGCTTTCTTTGCTCTCTTGCCTTATTTCTCTTCTTTTAACTCCGTAGTTTAGAACCAAAAATTCAATCAACCCCATTGTTACCATAGGATTAGAGATAGACAGCCGTAGTTGCATTACCTCCCGAGGATTCGATACTCATTTGCCTCTACTACATATTTAGTTGAGACCGTTAGGTTTTATTTTTGACAGTCAACGACAGGCGTGTCAAATTTTGGCGCCGTTTAGGGAGGCAATTGTTCCAATTACTAGCTGTTTTATTTTTAATTCTCCTTTTTAGTTTAAGGAACATCGTTCCTTAGACTATTCTCATATCTTGTCCGTAGTTTCGTCTTATGCGCGCAGTCGCAAGGTGGTCCACCGCTACCTTTTTGATCCCGAGATTGAGAGATCCTGTCGCGCAAAGAGGAGGCTATTTCGAGAGCAACAGGAAGAGCCCAGTTCTCGCGGCAATTTTTACGAGAACGAGCTTTTCGAAGACAACCCGCCGTCTTCTCCAGTTTCCGACTGTTCACTTGAGTCTATCACTTTCCCAGAATTTCCCGAAATGGCTGAGGAAGCATCCATCGCTAGTCACTCCGAGCCCACAGCTGACAATCTTTATAAGGGGTTCGAACTGCCGGGAGATGCCAGAAAGTTCGAACCGAAGCCCTCTTACATCAGCATGGTAGAGAAAAATCAGTTCGGGGGAGCCGCTAAGGAAGATGCAGCTCAGCATATGGAGACCTTCATCGACTACTGCTGCTCCATACCTCCTCCCACTGGTGTGACAAAATGATCGATCAAAGAAACTATGTTCATCTTCTCACTCCGCGATGCTTTGCAAGGGAGTGGTACAGGATTTGGACAAAGCTGTTCACGGCATAACAGATTGAATTCGCTAGCACCGGCGTTTTATAAGAAGTATTTCTGCGCCGAGAACCATAGCCATCAGAGCTCAGATAACCAGTTTCAAGCAAGGGCCCGACGAAAATTTCCATGAGGCGTGGCTTCGTTTTAAGAAACTAGTGCGAACCATACCGCACCACGGTTTCGAGAAATGGAGTCTGTGTAACCATTTTTACAATGGTTTATATGATGATCAGAGAGCAATACTAGATGCGGCAGCCAACGGTCGATTTTCTGACAACTTGGGGCCGACGAAAGGATGGAAAATCATAGATGATTTAGCCACTCACAGGGCTGAATACGGGAATTCAAGGGGAAACCAAAGGAGGGCCGCTTGAATCCTCTTGAAAGGCTGCACTAGAAGCCCTTACTCGCTTAGGTTCGACAAGTATGAACTAGGGGGAGCTTTCAAGCCAAGGATGTACCAGGTTAATGCTATGACAGACGGTCCTTTCGTCTGTACGAGATGTGGGTAGACGGACATGTCGGCGATTATTGTCCTAGTCCTTATGAGCAATGTGCTTGCCTTTCAACATTATAGGCAAAACAACAACCAGTACGAGCCGAATATCCACCCCAATTTGAGGTGGAGTAACCGAGAGCAACGTACTCAATCCCACCGCTCCTCCGAATCAAAGCAGCAAATTTCTACATTCCGCCACATCAGAAGCAACAAGGCTATCAGAAGCCTCCGTCCTTTAACCCACCTAGCCACGGTTCATCTTCAAGTGGAGTGAGTGAAATGGGCGAGTTGAAGTCTATGATACAAGCCTTTACCAAGCAGCTGCATGCAAGCGATCAACAAAGAAGCACAAGTGATCAACAGCGAGACGCGACCATAAAGGCACTTGAAACTCAAGTTGCCCAACTCGCCGCGAACCAATCCTCGAGAAAGCCAGGTCATTTACCGACTCAAAACGAGAAGAACCCAAACGAGACGGTACATTTGATAGAGCTGAGAAGCGGTCTCTCTTACGAAGGACCAGAAATGAAGAAATCGACTGGGAAGTCATTTCGATGATGAACAAAGGTGTTCGCTTCGAGAAAAGGACCTACGACACAGAATTACTCGATCGATCAAGTCCGGTGCTGAAACAGCTTGATCGAGTGGAATTGGTAAGGAAGCTGGTCGATCGAATGAGCACAGTGCTCGATCGAATGGAAAGGAAGACGAGGTTGGTCGATCGAGTGGGGATGTTGCTCGATCGACCACAGTTGCTGAAGAAACAGCTCGATCGAGTGGACACATTGCTCGATCGAGTGATATTACTGACGGGAAGCTTATTCGAGAGCCTGCTAGTGCTCGTTTAAGCGATGAATTACCAGAAAGGCCTCGTTCGAGAGGTAAAAAGCGCCCAAAGGACACCGAACTTGCGCCGGAAGACACTTTGGAGGCGAGAAACAAGGGACTTGAGATTCCAATTACGGTTCCCTTTCCGAGGCGGTACCGAGAATACCAAGATTAATCAACGATTCGACAAATTTGTTGAGCTTTTGAAGAGTTTGGAAGTTTCCGTGCCGTTCATCAATTGCTTATGAAGGTACCCTCTTATTTACGATTTATGAAGGATATTTTAGCACGTAAGAGGACCATTAATGATAATGAGACTGCCGCTTTGATCGAGATGGGGTCACCTGTCTCAAAATAAGCTACCTCTTAAGCAATCGACCCGGTAGTTTTTCGATCCCTTGTCACATAGGAATGCAGTTGATTGACAATGCGCTATGCGATTTAGGCGCTAGCGTAAGTGTACTACCTCTGTCTCTAGCTAAGAGACTTGGTGTGACAAAGCCGAGTTGCACCAATATGATATCCGGATGGCCGACCGTAGTTTATCACGGCCACTAGGAGTAGCAGAGGACGACTGTTAGGATCGGGAAGTTCTTTATTCCCGTTGACTTTGTCGTCCTAGATATCCCCGAAGATGTGCACACCCCTATCATTTTAGGGAGACCATTTTTGTCCACCGCCCGAGCGGTGATAGATGTCAGTGGGAAGACTTTGACCTTCCAGGTAGGGGATGAGGAGTTGACTTTCGTCGGTCCCAATTCCGGAGGGCTCCCATGCAAGCTCGGCCTTGCAATGCCCTCTCTTCTATTGACCCTATTATTGACACTCCAGATGAAAGTTTGGAGAATATTGCTATTATTGCTAACCCTCCGCCTCGGTCGAGAGCAACAAGGAGGAAAATTAAATCATTATCCTTCTGCAGTGCAGATGAAGGCAAGAAAGGAGCAATCAAGGGACAGGGTGGAACCATTGTCAATCAAACTGGAGTCAAGAAGGCTAAGGAAGCTGACGCAGGGGCGAGAACAAAGACAGTTCGCACCTACGTAGATTGGAATTATATTCCTCCTCCTCTCAGAAATTCAAGTTCATGGAAGTCAAAGAGGACGGTCAGTATCGCTGAAGTGACGTCCTCCAGTCAGAAGCCCACGAAGGGGCTACTGACAGCTGATGGGAATTAAACGGGGAAATGCCCCGTGTAACAAATTGTAATAGATTTTTGGTTTGAATTTCTTTTGAATTTATTTAACTTATTATGCTTTTAATTAGGACAATTAGTTTAGACATTATTTTTTTAGCGTAGAATGAGACTATAGACTGTTTTGCTGCGTATTTGGTATTCGGGATATGTTTAGAATTGTTTTACGCAGGTTTGGGGAAATGCACGCATTTCGAGGAAGAAACGGTAGAAATTCAAGGAATATACACGAGGAAGTCCTCGATCGAGTACTTTTGTACTCGATCGAGTGAAAGATGGTTCGATCGAGTCTGCTGGTTACTCGATCGAGGAAGGCCACAAACAGACAAACTCGATCGAGAGGTCGTTACTCGATCGAGGAAGGGGACATCAACAAGTCCTCGATCGAGTGACTTAAAATCACTCGATCGAGTGAATTGAACAGGGACCGAGGGAGTTTTCTATCTTAAACTCTTTATTTCCCTAATCTTTTTCATTTCACTCCTAACTTCCGTCTAAACTCCCCTTATTGCGATTTCTTTTTCCCCAAATCCCCAATTTCCTGCCCAAATTTATCAAATCAAACACCTAAATTCTCTTGCTAGCTAATTAATCTTCAATACCCCCTTATTTTCCCCCTCTTTTATGCTCATTTTCTCGGTTTTCTAAGGGAATTAGGGTTTGCGGTTTTCCAATTGAAAATCCGCCTTTGTTGCGTGTTGTTTGGAGTTTAATTGCTAATTTGTAGGTCAATCATCATCAAGTAAGTGTTTATTCAACCTCTTTGCATTTTATCTTCAATTATTTCGAATTTTTATGAGGTGATTTAAGTTAGGGCTCGAAAAATCCATGTATAGTCGACTTGTTTCGATTTTATTGTGTTTACTTGCCCTTGATTAGCTTAATTGATGATGTTTTAGCAACTCCTCATTGTTCTTGCATGATAAATTCGAATCTTGCGCGATTTTCGCGATTAGGTTCCCGTGAGTCGGAAATTTCGATCATGTCAGGCGGTTGCTTTTGCTTTGTAATTGCGGTTGTCGCCTTCTTGTTCTTCAAGTTATTAACCGCTGTTAATCGCTTTCCGTCCCCTATCGCCTCTATATCTTTGTGAATTCTTTGGGAATCTTGCACTTTGTGAGTGATTATTTTCGCCGTTTGCAAGAGTGACACATGCCCCCATTTTCGGTTTTCATCTTGTTTTCACCCTTTTGCGATCCACTGTTTTATCATATTATTACCACTCACATTCTGTTTTTCGAAAATTTTTGAGGAATTGCTTGGTTTTGTATGCTGTACGTCGATTGTTTCGACCGATAGGGCCTCATATTTGCTGTCACATGTTGGTTAGCGGGTTGTTTTAACCACGGTTGGCAGCATCGTCTCTTATTCATGCTCTTTGACACTTTGCAGGATGGACGCGAGCTCTCCTTCTTCTACTAGTACGTCCTCCAGCTCTTCTGCGAGCGAGCAAGTGGCCCCTGCTGCTGCCACTAGCTCTACCTTGGTCACCACCGCAAAGACTTTTACTTGTCTCACTGCAGGGACATTTACTCCATGCTAGCACAAATGGGAGCTCGGTTCGAGCTTCACGGAGCCATCACCCTCACTCCCACCAGGCCTTTCTCTCTTTTGGAATCGTGGACGGACACCCGTTTCCAGCGACCTGGTATCTCGCCACCGAGACTACACCAAAGCTAGCCGGCTAGCCCTCACTTCCAGCCCGTCCGAGGTCAATTTTGTTATTACGGAGAGGGCACTATCGCGCCTGTACCGAAGATGCCCACGGTACGTTTCACTTCGGAGGCTCACCGGACACGGTTAGTTTCTTTACTTCGTTGCCCCCTCTCCTCCACCCGTTTCCTTGCACGGACCGACCTAGAGACCTTAGGCATCTACGAGGAGGTCTGTAGTTTGTTGAACGGGACGGGTATGTCGGGTTTGATTGCCATGCAGGAGCCTACCATTCGTACCCTTACGTACGAGTTCTTTAGCTCCTATTCCTTTGACACCGACTCTTACGCCGCTGACCACTCCAGCTCCTGCATTCACTTTCGACTCCGCAATGAGTCGCACAGCTGGTCTTTGGCCAAGTTTGGCCAAGTTTTAGGCTTAGTCAGTGACGGTCCCACCGCCCCACCTCGAGACCTCCTTCAGCCACTTTGGGCTGCTCTTGCTCACACTCCCTTCCCTTCACGGAAGGGAGCTCATGTTCACCTTCCTGCGCCCCGTTACTACCTGCGTCTGTTAGGAGAGACCATTTTTGGGCGCCCGAGCCCAATAACTCGACCAACACCGAGCTAGCGATTCTCGCTGGTACCTCAACATCACTCCGCACCTCGTTTGTTCTAAACATTGCCTATCTGGTAGCTCAGTATTGGAACGGTATTGGGACTCGGGTCAAGACCACTATTGTCTGTGGCGGGCTAGTTACTAGGATTGCCCGCCACCTTTACCCCACTGACCCTTCACTTACTGTACCTGATGAGGTGGCTTACCTTGACCTGGAGGCCATGGGTGTCTTGACCTGGTTCCCAAAGGCGAAGGGGAGCGCGAGGACGTGGAAGATCTGCGGTTCCACGTCTGTTACCTTGCCGTGCTCTACCCTCCCGCCACTTTCACCGCTCCCCTACTGGCCGAGGAGCGAGGCCACCTCCACCTACCTACCACCTTACCTTCACCCCTCCCTCTTCTTCCACTAAGAAGAGGAAGCGGAGGCCGAGCTTCTTCTAGCTCCCGGGCGGGACCGACACCCACACCCACTCTTACTCCACCTCCACTGACCCTCCTTCGGCCCGGTTTTCCCGGCCAATTTTGTTGCCCTCCTCCTTGGAGGCGCCCGCGATCACGAGACCAAGGGGCGTCGTGATGCCTTGCCACCGGAGTTGTGCAGGTACCTTATTGAGATGAGGCGGGATATGGCTTTGGCTGTATTCCCTCTCTACGAGTTCCACATCCGGGCCCGGCGACCGATTCCAGAGGGGTGGCCGCATCCTTCCTTCTACCGATACCCAGCGGACGGGTACCCTCCACTTTCTTCTGACTCAGAGGAGGAGGCGGAGGAGACAGAGGTAGCACGAGAGGTGCGGTTACGGGCAGAGAAGGCGACAGCGAGAGCTGCCAGAGAGGAGGCGAGTGACCCTCCGTTCGTACCCGGTCCGAATGATCAGCCTGGAGATGACGACTGAGTCTCCCCCTTGTTTGTTGCTGGTTTGGGGAGACCGTTTTGCTGAGTCGGAGTACCTGGGAGACAGCGGTGCCGACGACGAGTAGCCACTGGTCTACTCACTTCCCCAGTTTTCTGGCTGGTTTGGGGAAGTTCGTATTTTGTATGCCTTCTCACTCTTTTTATTTTTCGTCTCCTTTATTTTTCTTTTTAATTGGTTGTATACCCACATCCCCCATTTTACTGCTGGTGTATGCTGGAGGACAACGAGGGCGTTGTCCGTTTTGGTTTGGGGAGGGTATTGCATCCTTTTGAGTCTGCATCTGCATTTGTTTTGCATCCACGTTTCATTTTTCAGTTTGCATTTGTTTTTATTATCAAAAATCCAAAAAAATTAGAAAATATTAAAAATTCAAAAAAAAATTTCACGTTTATTTTTGCATTTAGGTTGAGTCGGAACGGTATATTCCCGTGATGAAATTGCACTTAACTTGTCAATTCGCTTGAGCCTTGCACTTTATTGATAGTTTTTAGCTTTGTCATACGCATAATCTACGAATTTCTGTTCAAATATAAGCTGACTGTTTAGACTTGACCTGATAAACTGGCGAACTACTTAAAAATTCTGAGTTTTTAGAGCCATAACTGGTGACATTCATGACCAGTTCATTAGGAATTTTGAGAGTAGTACTCCTTGCATAGCATGTTTGTCTCATTTGCACATTTATGACATTCAATTTCTCGTCAAATGCACATATTCGGGTCTGCGGTCGGTGTCACATGCAGGGAGGGTCTTGCAATTCCCCTTTCTTTACATCTTACACCCATTTAGCTCCACATTGACCAAAACTTGCCCTTTTGACCCATTAGCTACATTCCAAACGAGCCTGCCTAGTCAAGCTAGTTAGTCTGTCCTTTTGTGGTACGTTTTCCATTGCAGTTTGGTCTGTAATTCCTGTTTGGAGTTGGTGTTTGAATTAAAGAAGGAGGAAGTGAAAAAAAAAAGAGTATTGAAAAAAGAAAGAAAAAACGTGAAGAAGAAGAAAAAAAAAAAAAAAAAAAAAAAAAAAAAAATGAAAAAAAGAAATGAAATTCACGTGTACAGTGAACAAAAGAAAAAAAGAAAAGTTGTGTAAGATGTAGTCCCCTCTTGTCAGAGTTGAGAAGATGTTTGAAGATGTACAATCGACAAGAGGGTTGGTTGTTCCGATTAGGCGATTCGGACGATGTGTTTAAAAAAGGGAACTTTGTGACCGTCGACTCCTCCATTTTTATCCCATATTTTTGAGGAGATTGTGCTTCCAGATCTAGTGAGTTTTGTGCCAAGTGAAGGGCACTGTGTTAGTCTTTCACTCGGTTTGAGATCCTGGATGGTTTATTATGGTCCTGTTAAGAACTAGCTTGACGCTTTTACCTCCACATTTCCATAACTTGTTTTGCCTTTTCTCACCTGAACCTCACTATTCCCATACTATTTGCAAACCCTACCGTGACGGACATTATTGGTTGGAGTATGTGCATTAGTACTTGAATTGTCTTTCATTTTTATTGCATGCATGCTATGTAGGTCGCAGTTAGGTGAGTGACTGTTTTTCTTCTCTCTTTTACATATAACATTTGCCCTTTGCTTCATGAGAGAAGAGTGACCACGTGAGAGTCCGTTTTGTTGGTCTTGCAAGGTCGATAGGTCGGCTTTTATTTCCGAACACTTATAATTCGTTTGCGTATTGACTGCCTAGCTTTAACTGTTGATTTTTGTTGCATTAAAGTGGTTCAAGGAGACAAGTTAGGCTAGCTCGAGTTATCATTTCCGTTCCATTAGTTTAGTTTTGAGTTTACTCGAGGGCGAGTAAAGGTTTGGTTTGGGGAGATTTGATACGTGCCTAATGTACGGTCTTTTTGGCCTATTTCAAAGACGTATTTCTATGCATTTATATACTTTTTTTTATAGTATTCCGCCCCGAATTGGCTACTTTGGTGTATTTTGTCCTTTTTGTAGGGGTAATCACGAAAGAAGCGAAACCATGCTCCATTTCGTCCTTTTTGCATGCATTTAGAGGAGACGGATGTCCCAGTGAGATGCTGCACTTGAAGTGTCGTTGCACGCATTACGAAGCATTTGGGTGAAGACGTGAGCTGAATTGAGGACCCAAGTGATCTATCGAGTTGATAGGTGGTCTATCGAGCTGTTTGGAGGACGATCGAATGGTCCCTGAAGCTCCGAGGTCGATCGAGAGGTTCCTTCCTCGATCGAGTAATGTCGCTTTTGATCAAGTCCTCGATCGAGAACCCCGCCGCTCGATCGAGGAGTTCCCGCCGAGACACTGGTCGGTCGAGTGGTCTAATCCACTCGATCGAGAGGATTTCGTCTGTGGGCTTTAATTAGTCCGTGTTTTATTAAGTACGCAAAGACACTTAGGCTTTTCGGCTATATAACCTATGTTTAACTAGGTTATTAGGCATCTTTTACTATCTTTGACATTTTTATCATCTGTTTTTATCTTTATTCCTGGACATTAGACTACTGTTACTTTCGACGTTGGATCGTTTTCACTGGGATTTCGTTCTTTACGCCGGAATTTCTCGGATTGTAATTCTCTTTTCCTCTTTAATATTAATTAACCTTCATTTGTTGTTTATTACTTGTTTTTATGCTTTTGTTTTTATTCTTCTTGCCCTAATTATTATCATTGCTTTTTATCATCATATCGTTATGTCATCTGGCGGGAATTTGTATCTTCGTTAGTTTATCGATAGTCATGAGTAGCTAATCTCCCTTCATGTTGGGATTAGGGGATCTACGGTAGAATGATAACGATGTAGTGAATGAATTAGACGATTTGATTAAAGAGACTTCCCCTATAGCAATATAACTGTAATTATCGACCTAGTTGAGTGCACGCTTCTATGTCACCCATTAACTGCTACAATTAGTCCTGGATCGAAAGATTGGATTAAATAGGCCTGCTATAAATGAGACCGCCCTAATGAGGACGAAAGTTAAGTTAGTGGTATTTTAGGGTGGGAAGTGGACCGAAAGGACCTTCTAATATCCGTCTCGCATTAGTTCGTCTGAGTCATTTACTGCTAAGTTGTTGATTTACTGTAGTGAACCGAGTTCCCGACATGTCTCCCTCTTATTGATAGTTAATTCATATTTCTTGCTTTACCGCTTCTCTCGCCTTATTTCTCTTCTTTTAACTCCGTAGTTTAGAACCAAAAATTCAATCAACCCCATTGTTACCATAGGATTAGAGATAGACAGCCGTAGTTGCATTACCTCCCTGAGGATTCGATACTCGACTGCCTCTACTACATATTTAGTTGAGACCGTTAGGTTTTATTTTTGACAGTCAACGACAAAGCGTGTCACCATATGTAGAAAATTCGAATGCGGGAATAGTCCCATTATCGACGAGTTTCTTCACGCGTTTCTCATTTATGTGTCCCATTCGACAATGCCATAGATAGGTTTGATCTTTGTCACCAACCTTTAATTTCTTATTATTCATGTGTAATACTTCCGTGGTTTGATCTAAGATATAAATTCCATTCATGGAAACTGCTTTGCCATAAATCATTTCATTAAAAGAGAAAATACAACTATTATCCTTTATTGAAAATGTAAAACCGTCTTTAGCAAGTTTGGAAACAGAAATAATATTCTTAGATAAACTGGGTACATAGTAACAGTTATTTAAAGATAACTCAAAACCACTAGGGAGTTGGATTACATATGTTCCCTTCGAGGCGGCAGCAACTCGTGCTCCATTCCCGACTCGCAAGTCCACATCACCTTTTTCGAGAGGTATGATGTTCTTTAGGCCCTGCAAATGATTACACAGATAAGAACCACAACCAGTATCTAGTACCCAAGTTCCAAAACTTGCATGGTTAATCTCAATCATATGAATATAAGATGACATACCAACAGGAACGACGCGGCCTGCCTTGATGTCCTCACGGTAGACGGGACAGTTCCTCCTCCAATGTCCAGTCTTGTAACAATGGTGGCACTCTATGTCACCGCCCTTGCTCTTTGTCTTGCCCTGTGAGCCACTAGTCTCACCAGGCGCACTCTTACCGGTTCCTGGCTTCTTAAACTTTGGCTTACCTACAGCTAGGTCGCCATGAGCCTTGCCCTTACCTTTACCTTTGTTGTAAATCGTGAGAACATCCTGCTTCACGCTCCCACTCAATTACATATCCTTCTCGGTCTGTACGAGAAGGGAGTATAGCTCATGAGGACTCTTTTTCAAGTCATTCATGTAGTAGTTCGCCCTGAAAAGGGCAAAACCATCGTGAAGAGAATGAAGCATTCGGTCAATGACAATGCTCTCACTGATTTTACAATTCAGTGCCTCCAGCTTCTCGACATTCTCAATCATGTGAAGAATGTGTGGGCTAACCGGTTGGCCTTTCTGGAGTTTCACATCAAAGAAGCGACATGTATGCTCATATGTAACGATTCTCGGTGCCTTTAAGAACTCGTTAGTGAGCGTGGTGAAAATCTAGTTTGCACCTTGGGCAATGAAGCGTCTCTGCAAATTGGTTTCCATTGCAAAGATGAGTACGTTCTTTATCGCACCCGCTTCCATAACGAAATCACTATAAGCGAGTGACTCGTTGGCTCCTGCATTGGGGCCTGGGTTGCTCGGTAATGGCTCAGTTAAATACCTGAGCTTACCGTCGACGATGTGCATTCCGTAGTGCCGCCTCCCGGTCACAAATTGGACCCATCATTCTTCGCCGAGTGGACTGATTCATTTGGTCCATGAACATTTTTAGCCAGGACGAACGATCTAGTGTGGCACTAGGCATTGGGATTGCGTTATTTCCAAATTTGTTGTAACAAAGATTATCGATAATAAACGTGTTCTACACTGCGAAAGAAGAATAAAATAATAAGCATGTGCATCATTTTGATTTTAAGTCTAATGAACTAATGTCATAACGCGAAGACTCAAAACATTTATACAATTGACCTCCCTCAAGAATTATATAAATGACCCCAAGACTCAATTCTCTGCAAATTGATAAGCTAACCTTTTAGCTAATTCTACCGTTAGAATTCTTGGTCGATAAATTTCTGTAAATTCTATCTTTAGTCCATTATAATCACGAGAAACTCTTCGGACTATGATGTTGAGGTAAACTAAGTCAACACAACTACTTACCCAACGTAGAAGGGGTCATATTAGGCCTACCAACGAAGAAGGGATTCATAGATGTTTGCCCTTATAAATACTAATCTCAATTTCTGTGTTAGAGGAAGATCCCATCAACTTTATTTTAATTCATTTTAAGTGAACTAATATATAGCATGCGAGAA
>NW_027413513.1:0-31312 GCF_048544455.1 Silene latifolia | reverse complement strand
TGGTGATATTGACAAAATAGTTTTCTGTCCCATCTACATCCTCGCTTGTTTGGTAGAGGGTCTGGAGTTGGACCAATCAGTTTGAGCTTTTCTTTAGAGATAAGCCTTTCCATGGCTGTGGCATAAGGCATACCCAAATCAGGGAATGACCTATGAGGTTGTTTGGTTTTGGTTTTGTCGATGGTAAGTAGCCGGCTTTCAAGGAGCTTAGCCCTTTGCCCAATATCAGAAGAGGGAAAATTCTCAGTTATCATTTTGTCCTCAACTTGGGAGAGACGAGTGCTCAAGTTTTCCACGGTAGCTAGGAGTCGAAGGACCATGTTGTTGGTTTCGGCAGAAGTCGTGGCGGATGCAGATTGATCAGCTTCTTGAGTTTCTGGTTGATGATCGATGGCACCCAAGGGATTCCTAATGACATAACGATAGGCGTTATAACTTGTCTTGGCAAGGTATTTCACAAACAAAGGCAAGTGCGACACGCATGTACAAAAGGCAGTTATGTCGTGAAGATGCGACAGTGTGACTAGGTTATGAGTTCATTAAAGATCGTAAATAACCTCTTGTGTTTGAACTCTTGGTGCATGACTTTGAACTTAGACTCGAGTGTCGCCTTTGGCATAGTGATGCCTAGACGGATGAATTCTGACGGGATTTGGAAGTTTGTTGCTGGCGTAACGCCATTAGACAAGACATGTACAAAAACTTGACCTTTGACCCGTAATGTAGGGAAAACATGGGTTTAATACCCAAGAGGTTTTGACTCAACTAACGCCCTTGAAGATGTCTCGACAATTAAGTGACATGACCTGGACCTGAAGATAGGTACTAACTTCGGCGGAGACTCGATGTTATCTAGACGACTTGACTTGAAATCGACTGGACTCTTAACGACTCGAGGCTGAATCAAAAAGGTGGATTGAAATTTTCGAAAATAGAAATTTTCAAAAAGATTCATTTGTCGTTTTATGGACGCCTTCCAAAGAGTAGGGATCTTTAAAAGGTCGGCCAGTTGAAAGGGTTGTCTTAGGTTTGTTTTCAAAAGACGGTTTGAGTTTGAGTCGGCTCGAAAAAAAGATGTATTGTTTCCAGAGAAGGTTTTTGAAATTCCGAATTAATGGATTTGAAAATCGAGAATTGAAGAATTTGGAATTGTCATCACAATGGCCATGAAAACGGTTAAATTTGTTTTCAAAGATTCGATTTTGAATTTGAATTCTGAAAACGGTTAAATTTGTTTTCAAATGGTTTGAAATTAGATTGGAAATTTGAAAACGGTTAAATTGGTTTTCAAGGATTTGATTTTGAATTGAAATTTGAAACGGTTAAATTTTGTTTTCAAATGGTTTGAAGTTGGATTTGAAATTTGAAAACGGTTAAATTTGTTTTCAAAGATTTGATTTTGAATTAAAATTTGAAAACGGTTAAATTTGTTTTCAAATGATAGATTTTGAATTTGAAATTTGAAACCAGTTAAATTTGTTTTCAAAGATTTGATTTTGAATTGAAATTTGAAAACGATTAAATTTGTTTTCAAAGATTTGATTTTGAATTGAAATTTGAAAACGGTTAAATTTGTTTTCAAAGATTTGATTTTTGAATTGAAATTTGAAAACGTTTAATATTGTTTTCAAATAATTTAAAATTGGAAATTGTGAGGATTAAATTCATCATTACGACGGGTTGGAAAATCGTTTTAACCTTTGAAAGATGGTATGGAAATCGAAAAGTGTGAGAATTGAAATCGTCATTACGACGGCTTAGCAAAGCCAAATTTGATTTCGAAAACGAGATTTGAAATTTGGAAAGTTGCACGGGTTGAAATCGTCATTCCGACAGTTTTTAAAAAAAAACGTTTTTGTTTGGAAATTGACTTCGAGTTTTGAAAATTCGAGGATCGATTTCGTCATTATGACGGTGTAAAAAGGGCGCTTTGAGAATGCAACGGTCGGCGAAAGACCGAAGTTTGAAATGGCCATTATGAAGACGCAATAGGGTATTTTGAAATGTTTTGTGAAAACCAAGGTTTGAAATCGTCATTACGACGGCATGAAAGGGTGTGTTTGAAATGGTTATGAAAACCGGGTTTTGAAATGGCCATTATATCGGCATAAAAAGGTGCTTTGAAATGGTTGTAAAAACCGGGGTTGAAAATCGTCATTACGACGGCCTAAACAGGCGTGCAACGGTCGGCGAAAGACCGAGGTTTGAAACGGACATTATAACGGCGCAAAAAGTGTTTTTGAAATGGTTGTAGGAAACCGGTTTTGAAAGTCGTCATTAGGATGGCATAAAAAGGTGCTTTGAAACGGTTGTAAAAACCGGGTTTGAAAATCGTCATTACGACGACCTAAAAAGGCGTGCAACGGTCGCCGAAAGACCGAGGTTTGAAGGCCATTATAACGGCATGAAAAAGGGTGTTTTTGAAAATCACACGGAAGGACTTATGATCACATAACACATAAGCACTCGCATTTCATTATATTATGCATAATGCTGACTCGGGTTTTGGCTTAGAGGGTGGGTTACACACCAAGCAATCAAACCCCGATTTGCGAGAGGGATACCAATCCAAACAAAATGTGGAAGGAGGGTGCCCTAGCCTCGTGCTCGAAGGTGATGAAAGCTCTTTGACGAAACAGAAATGTGTAACGTCAACGGTATGCTTGACTCAATCGGGATTCGAAACGCGGGGATGAGAAAACTCACGCTGACGACACAAGCCAATTGGTCGAAAAGGGTTAGGTTGTGGGCCCGGACTAGGAGCCCGACTTATGACCGTAATATCAATTAATGCACTTTAACCACGACCTCGTTCGAGTTTCACCTCTAAGGATCACAAAGACACAAGTGTCCTAGTTGTCCCCAGCGGAGTCGCCAATCTGTGGACATGGGCCACAGGCCGGTCTGTGGATTTGGGCCACAAGCCGATCTGCGGTCACGGGCCACCTTCACGCCAAGCCAATCTGTGGACATGCAGCAGTATTTTTAAAGCCACGCTCGGCGGCGTAAAAAAAATTTTGACCGGATCATTTTAGATCGGTCGGTTTCGTCTCGGTAAAGATCTCAAAACGATGCAGAGATATTCGGAGTTGCCACCAAGCATTTGTGGGATGCTTGGAACCCATTCGAATCCACTTTATACCTAGGTCAATTAAGGCAAAAAACGGTGTTTGACATAGGTACTAAAGATAAGGACTCGTCCCCCTTTTAGCATTTTATGCCTAAAATGACTCTCGTACGCCCTGGATAAGGCCATCCACTATCCAAAGGTTCTGAGTAAGGGGTGAGGGTACATATTGGGAAGCCCTTTAATCGGACACCCAATCCCGCATGCGTTAGCGGCCTCTACTGATCGATCATGGTTGTTTAAGTGCAAAAGTTGATAAAACGGTGTAAATGCATGAATGCACATCCAAAAGTCTTAACCTAACATGTGAAAATTTCCTAAGTCGGTTTGTTAATCCAAATATCAAGCATAAGATGTCAAGTTGGATTTAGATTGATTTGCATGTCAAAACGGAAATTAAACATCAATTTACCAAATCGGATTATGATGCTTAACACGATCCATTTATTTGAAAAAGGGTGTTAAATGACAAAGTGTAAAAACGCAAACTTGTCAATCTGATCTGTCATGTATTCGGGTTAACCGTAATCGATATCGTCCTAGACAAGTACCAAAACTAAACGAATCAGTTCCGGAAGCCCCATTGGGGCGCGAGCCTATTGGCGACGGAAGGGGCTCTGCCCTGGTTTTAAAATATGAAAATAGAAGGCCTTGGGACGCGAGCCATGAGCTGAACTAAGAAAAATCCCCTGGTTTTAAAAAGGTTGTTTAAAACGTTGTTGGAAGGTTACGTAAAAATCGTATTTGTGACGAATGATTGCAAATATGACTTGCATGACTCGGAATAATTACTATTGTGTTAGTAATAGCCGTTGTCGGATTTGCAAGTTTGAAAAGCATGGTTTACAAATAAAAATATAAAATGTTTGATTTGAACTAATTATGTTAAGTTCATTTCTTTGTAATTAGTCAAGTTAATCATCGTACCCGGATTAAACCGACATGGTATAAGGAACCAAGGATAATTATGAATTATGACTAATATGTTTGCAAATGTAAATGAATGAGAAAAATGCTAAATAAAGAAAAAGGGTGTTAAAATACCCGTAATTAACCAATAATATCATCGAGTTACGGAATAAACCGTCATGATATAAAGAACCAAGGATGATTTTTGTAATGGTCAAAATATGTTTATCATAAAAATGAATTAAAATGGTAAATAAAAGAAAAGAATTTCCTTTAAAATGTAATTAACCAATTAATATCACCGAGTCACGGATTAAACCGTCATGGTATATGGAACCAAGGGTGGTTATAATTTATGGCTAAAAAGTTTGTCATAAAAACGATTTGAAACATTTTAAATGGTAAAAACCGATTGCAAATAAGAAATGAAATAAAGAGGAAAGACGAGAACAAACACGTTTGAGTCTGACCCGAGAACCCACAAGAGGCGCGAGCCTCTTTGTATAGCAAAGGGATCCTGTCTCGGGCCAAAACTCGGTTTTGGCTCGTCTAACCTATATTTGAATCGTGTTATGCATTGTTCATGCATATGAACTCATAAAAACAGTAAAGGACATGAAATAAATGAGATATTTACACCCTCAAACTTACGTGTATTTGATGTTTGCGAAGTAGACGACTTTAGAGACGGTTTTCTCGTTGTGACTAATCGCGATCAAAAAAGTTTAAAAGAGTGCCTTAGAAAAGGATTTTGTTTTGAAAATATGTTGAAAATATGTTAATTAGAACATGTTAATTGATGAATTGAGTTGGTCAAATGGGTCGGTCGAATGCACGGAGACGGTACCAAACAAAATGTATAAGGCTTGTGTTTACGATCGGTAGGTCGTATACGCGTGTCGATTTTGTGACTTAAGAAGTCGGGTCTAGAAGTTTAAGGGAGAAGGAGGGGGCGGACTCTCGCGTGAGTTTTTTGGTTTGTGAAGGGTGGTATTTATAGAGAAATGTGGGATGGTAGGTCGGTTGAGTTTGTTTAGAGGCTAAGCAGACAAACTAAAGAGGCGCGAGCTACCTTGTGATACAAATGGGTGTATTGTCCTTTTCAATTTGGACGTGGCCTTTGCTCTATCCCTTGTTTGGTTTGTTTGATATGTGGTATTCATATAAGTTGTCGTGTAACAATATGGGCATCTAATAAGATGATTTTGGGTGTTACTTGAGGTGGGTGTTTTGTGTGCTTGACTCGGGTTTGACCCGTGTGAGTCGGTATTTGAATTTCGAGTCGGTTTTTTGCCCGGTGTTGGTTTAGACTCTAAATAGGGTCATTTTAATGGAAATGACATGATAAAGACATTCATGGAATATTTTTGACATTCGGGATTTGGGTTGACTCAGGTTTACTCGAGTTGCGGGTTTCTGAGTCGGTTTTAGGTCTGAAGAAGGTTTTAACTCTAAATAGTGTCATTTTAATGCAAATGAAGTTAGAAAATCATTTATGAAATCATTTTTCATATCCGAGTAGTGCATTAAACCGTCTGATGTATAGCCAATACACGCACGCATATCAAAAACACGTTATAGTTCGATCATCATCGGGTGGTTTTTGGGAGGTGCAGAAACTGGGTATCTACACCCTCCCAGATACAATGTACCCAAGGCCACTTCCTTAACTATAAAAGTGCACTTCTCTAACTTGCCAAAGAGTTTCTGTTCCTTAAGGATGTTGAACACAGCTTCAAGATGCTTGAGATGTTCGAAGAGTCACGCTGCGATATCAAAATGTCATCAAAGTAAACTACAACAAATTTTGCCCAAACATGGACTCAGTACCTCTGTCATCAACCTCATGAATTTGCTAGGGGCATTAGAGAGCCCAAATGGCATAACCATCCACTCATAGAGGCCATGCTTAGTCTTGAATGCAATTTTCCACTCATCTCCCTCCCTGATCCTGACTTGATGGTAACCCTGTCTGAGATCTATCTTTGAGAAGACAGTGGCTCCACTAAGCTCATCCAACATATCATCCAATCTTGGGATGGGAAACCTATAATTTACAGTAATGTTATTGATCGCTCTACTGTCAGTACACATCCTCCAAGTCCCATCTTTCTTTGGTACTAGCAAGGCAGGCACTGCACATTGACTCAGTGATTCCCTCACAAATCCCTTGGCCATCAGTTCTTCAATTTGGTATTGCAGCTCTCTGGTTATAGTGGGATCACATCTATAAGCTGGTCTGTTAGGCAGCACAGAACCGGGCACCAGGTCAATGTGATGTTCAATCCCTCTCAGTGGGGGTAACCCACTTGGCAACTCAGCTGGAAAAACTTCCATGTACTTCTGATTCAGTGGTTTAACTTCTGCAGGAACCTCATTGCTCTCTTCTTTCTGAACTTGCTTTGACAGCATAACCACTATAGGTTGTTCTTGCTTGATTTCTTTTACCATAGCTACTTCTGATAGAAATAATACACCATTCATCTCCGCGGGCATGTTGGGACTCCCATAGTTTCTCTGGTTTGGTGGCAAGGGTGTCAAGACGACTTTCTTGCCATTGTGCTTAAAACTGTAAGTGTTGTCCATGCCTTGATGAGTAGTGTTCCGGTCAAATTCACATGGTCTTCCCAATAAATGATGACAGGCATCCATGGGCACTACATCACATATTACTTCATCCTTGTACACCTTCCCAATGGAGAATGACACAATGCACTGTTTGTCAATGATACGTGCATTTTATATAGTCTTTTTAGCCTATTTTATGCACGTATTTCTATGCTTTTATCGTGGTTTTATGCTACGAAATGCCCCGAATATGCTACTTTGGTGTATTTCGTCTTAATTGCAGGAATGAATCCAAAAGTAGTAGAATCAAGCCTTTTACCGCTCATTTAGCATGCATTTGGAGGAAGAGATGATTTGGAGCGGGAAATATTGCTGTCTTGGGATGCGTGAAGGTGTTTCGGGAGCTAAAAGGACAAGTCAAGTCAAACTAACGAGAATGATGAGCTGCTGAAGTCCAGTTCCACTCGATCGAGGACATTATTAGTCGATCGAGCAGTTTCTTGCTGGGTTTGCTCGATCGAGTGGTTTCAATCCACTCGATCGAGTGGACTTTGCTACGGGTTGGGCTTTTTAGCTCTAATTCCGTCATTAGGTTTAATCCTATTCCTATTTTCTTATAAATAGGAGTAAAGGTTGTCATTTGTAATCATTGGGGGATCACCAGACGCTACTCTTCTCCCTATCTTTGCTATCACATTACTTTTATTCTCTCATTTTCGGATCAATAATTGAGTATTAACTCTTTCTCCTCTTTTCTTCTTGTTTATTTATGTTTATTTCTTCTTCTTTATTTCTCGTTTCCCTTTAATTATGCATAGCTAATTCCCCCTAGTATGTTAGGATTAGGGAAGCCGTGGTAGCATGCTTTAATTGTATTAAATAGATTAGCCCATGATAAGAATTGTATTAGGCAATTTAACTGTTATCCGGTCGAATGAATGCATGCAGGAGACCATAAATCTAGTTAACCCCGACCTAGATCGAAAGATTGGAAGGGAAGGCTTGCTTAATTACAATAGGGTATAGCAGTGAGGGCGAAAGTTAAGCTGTTTACGCTCTAGGGCGGTTCAAGGACCGAAAGGTGACGACCATGGCTCTTCTTATCAATAGTCTAATCGCCTTAGTATTCTCGATAATATAAGATCTGATAGCTGCCACGGTGGACCGACTCCTAGCATACTCCCTTTCTCTTATTGTTAATTTCTCTCATCTTTTTCCCTCGCTTTAGTCTCTATTTAGTTAAATCAATTCAAAACCCCCAATTGTGACATTTAGACGGATAGAATAGACAAATAGATAGTACACCGCCTCCCTGTGGAGATCGACCCTACTTACCGCTGACTTCTGTTAGTTGTACTTAGGTATTTTATTTTTGGTACGAAACGACAGTATCAGTCAACTCTCACCTCTGACCCTTTGGTCAACTGACACGTATGTCGCGTACCTGTCAAAAATACCAACTGGCTCTAACTAATATAGCTAGGGAAGTCGGGTCGAATCCACAGAGAGGTAGGAAATTGTAGCTTAATCTAAGTTCGTCAAGGTAACCAAATGGGGGGTTTTTAAATATAATGTTCTAAACTAATAAGAATAAGGAAGAGAAAATAAGAGAAAGAAATTAATCAGATAAGGAGAAACACCTAAGACAGACGGTTCACCATAATCATTTAGTCAAGTAATCTAGGTCTCAGGTCAATGCAAATACGGTCTAAGGGGTAACGAACGTCAGCTTTTGGTCCTTAATTCACCCTAGAGCATAAATAGCTTAGCTTTCGCCCTCACTACAATACCCTATTGCTCGCTACTAGTCTCGCCCTTTCCAACCTTTCGGTCCAGGTCAAGGATCACTAAGATATAAATGTCTAATCGCGTCGACTCAATCAGACAGATACAATTAATTGCAGCATTTAAACAACAGAGATTATACCCGCATTAACCCAATAAATCGATTACTATTCCCTCATGATTATGGATCCCCTATAGTCTTATCAGGGGGGAATTAGCTACTCATTACCATCGAATTAACAATAATGACAAATAGATAATTAAAACTAAACATGATGATAGAACTAATAAGGATTGAATTAAAGCAATTATGATAACAATTAAAAGAGGGAAGGAATTTAAGCAATAAATAAGATTAAAGATAAAAGTAGAATAATAATACCAATCGCAAAATCCAAATCCGAGTAGCAAAGTGTAAAGGAAGAACAAAAATCCAAGAACAGTAGTCTTAGGTAGAGTAAAACGAACGTGAGAAGAGAAGAAGAAATAACGTAGTCCCCCTCTTCTCTCTTATACGAAAAATCCATGTTAAAACCTAATCTATGGACTAATTACAAGAGCCCATAAGATAATTAGGCGGAAAAAGTCTTGGGAAGGACAAACCACTCGATCGAGTAGAAATAAACTACTCGATCGAGCAAATGAACACCAAACCACTCGATCGAGTGGTAATAAACCACTCGATCGAGCAATTCATGCAAAATCTCCTCGATTGACTTCTTAAACTGCTCGATCGATCAATCTTGAGTATATAAAGCATTCGATCGAGTAGTAAACTATTCGATCGAGCTAATTAGGCACGCTAGACTTTGAAACCCTTCCCGAATCCAGCTCACGCGTCTTCCAAGTGTTATATTTCCAAACTCCGGCTCCTCATTCTCCATAAATGCATGCAAATGGGACGGATTTAGGCTCGATTTAGCTCCTCTTTGGTCAATTCCTGCAAATTACATAAAACGAACCAAAGTAGAACATTCGGGGGTATTTGTAGCTAGATGCTACATAAAAAGTACAGAAATGCGTGTGAAAATGAGGTAAAACCTTATATAAAAGACACGCATCAAATCTCCCCAAACCAAACCTTTGCTTGTCCCCAAGAAAATATGAATGCAACTAAGAATAGACAATGGGACGGGACCAACGCATCAGCTACAAATCACCCACTAGAACCAATTTAATGCAACAGCTGACAAAGTGGCAAGTGAGGAGTGCAAACGAGTTAAATCAATGTTTCAAACTTACTGAACTGTCGACCTTGCAAGACTCAAAAGATGTCGGACTCTCACGGGCCGCTCGTCACTCAAAATTAGGCACAAGGTAAGTATATATGTGAGAGATAGAAAGAAGTAAGACACTCACCTAACTCGACCTTATAAGAGCATGCATGCAGTTAACATGAATAAAGTCTCTACAACCGCACATATGCATTCCAACCATACAAATGACCAAGACACATGCCGAGGACTTACATTTGGGTAAGTGAGGTAATGGGTAAGAAGGGGCTTAGATGAATTTGGATATGTGGAGTTAATAGCCAGGCTAGCAACAACGGATCCAAACATAAACTGCATCCCAACTTTGTACTCAATATAACAAGATGAAATGGTGCAGAAACTATGCACTAAACTCACAAAACACCAAAAACTCGTCTACTCCCCATAAGATATAAGTGAAACATGGGAGTGAAAGTCATTATCCAATTTCTTTTTCTTTCATATGATTTTTTCTTTTTTTTTTCTTCTTATTCCGCCTTTTTCTTCTTTTTTTCATTTTCGTTCTCTTTTTTTTTCTTTTTCATTCCATTTTTTTTTTCTTTTCTTTTCATTCCCTTCAATTCTTCCACCATCTTCTGAAATCAGATAAAATAACCATATTGCAATAAAACATCCCAAAAACTACTCGTCACTAGCTCGGCTAGGGTAGGAAGTATTATAGAAAGTAGTTAAAAGGACAAAAAGGCAATTTGGCTATGTGGAGCTCATGGGTCGAATGAAGTAAAAGGGAACTGCCTCTCCTAACATGTGTCACCATCCACAGACCGAATGCATACAGGTATTAAGAAGACTAGACTCATGCTTATGCAAATTGATGTTACATGCCTTAAAGAGAGTACTACTCACATCCTAAATGAAACCGGTCATGAATGTCACCAGTTTATAAAGTTCTAACCTCAGAATGTAATGTAGCTTGCCGACATAATGAATCAAGTCTATTTGATCAGATAAGAGAGAAACAAAAACTCGTAGATTATGCACATAATCACGCCAACTAAATGTCAAGAGTATGCAAGGCTCAAGTAAAGATTCAATGTAGCGTCAAAGTTCAAACGTCCCGACTCAAATTAAACGTGAATTTTTTGAATTTTTGAAATTTTGCTAAATTTTTTGAATTTTTATGATTTTTGAATTAATTAAAGCAACAATGCATGCGGAAATAAATAAACGTGCAAGCAGAAATGCAAGAAAACATGCAGACACATATATGGATGCATACCTCCCCAAACCAAACCGTACAATACCCTCATTGTACTAAAAATAGGGAAAGAAATGCAAACTAAAGGGAAAAGGAGAAGTGGAGTCGGAAAACTTACAAAACGTCATAAGGAGGGACCTCCCCAAACCGACCATGAACATGGGAGGTCAAAGAAAGTCAAACAATAGTTCCATAGACGTAAATCGGGGTGGAAGACATAACTACTCGATCGAGCAACTTGGAACAGCTCGCTCGAGTGAATCAAAGGAAGAACTCGATCGAGTAGAAAACAGCTCGATCGAGTGGATGCGTTTTCTGCTTTGGTCGATCGAGTAAAAATACAACTCGATCGACTGACAAATACCTCAAAAAGAGCTCGATCGAGTAGAAAACTACTCGATCGAGTGAAGTAACCTCAGAAAACACGCATTTCAAGGCACGGAAGCATAAAGAGTTCGTAAAATAGCGTCTAAAGTTCAACATAAAGCTAAAGAAAAATAAATAGTTCAACAAAAGTACAATAAAACAATCAGGGCTGCCTCCCGAGAGCGCTGGTTTATGAGGTCCCGCACGACCTTTCTCGGCATCAAATGATCAGGCGTCAAGCGTGTCGAAATACAAGACTTCAACACGATTGTCTGTTTCATTCGCCTCGTGGTAATGCTTCACATATTGGCCATTCACTTTGAACCTATGACCTTCGGAATCTTCGAGCTCCACGGATCCAAATTTGGTAACAAATTTGTCACCGTATAAGGACCACTCCACCGGACTTGATTTGCCAGAAATAATCTCAATCGGGCATTAAATAGCAGACACCTTTACCCAACATGAAACTCCCGAGGTAGAATTCTCTTGTCATGCCATCTCTTCGTCTTTTCTTTGTAAATGCGCGAGCTATCATAGGCATTAAGCCTAAACTCTTCCAACTCATCTAGCTGCAAAAGACGATTCTGACCACACAACTTAGGATCATAGTTAAGCTCATGAATTGCCCACCAAGCCTTACATTCCAATTCAACAGGCAAGTGACACGATTTCCCATAAACTAGCCTATAAGGTGATGCACCAATTGATGTCTTAAAGGCGATTCAGAGGCCCATAATGTGTCATCTAACTTAAGACTCCAGTCTTTCCGTGATTTAGAAACTACCTTAGACAAGATCTCTTTCACTCACGATTGGAGACCTCAACTCGACCACTAGTTTGAGGATGATACCCCAAACCTCGCCTGTGTTGGACACCAACTTTAGACAGAATAGAAGTGAGTTTCTTTTCTTTAAAATGCATTCCCCATCACTAATGACGACCCTAGGGACACCAAATCGGGGAATATGATCTTTTAAACATCTTTATCACGGTCTTAGCATCACAATGGGGTGAGGCAATTGCCTCAACCCATTTTGACACATAGTCTACTGACCACTAAGATATACCTCACATTACCTTTATCGGATGGGAACGGTCCTTGGAAATCAATGCCCCAAACATCGAAGACCTCAACCTCTAAGATGCCGTTTTGTGGCATCTCATGTCTCTTTGAAATGTTCCCCGATCGTTGGCAAGCATCACAAGTGAAACAAAAGACTTAGCGTCGGAACAAAGAAGGCCAAGAAAAACCAGATCGAAGTACCTTAGCCACGGTACGCGATGGACCGTGGTGACCACCATATGAAGAGGAGTGACAGCCCTCCAGGACTACTTTGTTCTCCCACTGTGGAATACACCGTCTGTAGAGACCGTCTGCACATTCCTTAAACAAGTAAGGATCATCCTGTATATCGCTTAGCGTTATCTGAAAACGCTTCCTCTGGCGATGAGAAAGGTCGGGGCGGCGACTTGCCACCGACAACGAAGTTAGCTATATCTGCATACCAAGGTTCTTGGTTAACAATAGATGATATAACAGCAATTAAAGTATCGTCAGGAAAAGAATCATCAATAGGTAGAGAATCTTACCCTTCTTGTCGCATCGCGACAAGTGATCAAACTACAACGTTTTCACTCCTTTCTTATCCTTAATCTGCAAATCAAACTCCCGATGGAAGAGTATCCATCTCAGTAGCCGTGGTTTAGCCTCCTTCTTAGGAAGGAGATGCCTCAAAGCTGTATGGTCAGTAAAAACAGTGACTTCTGACCCAATTAAATAAGTACGAAACTTCTCTAAGGCATAAACTACATTGGCGGCTCTTTCTCAGTGGTAGTGTACGTCACTTGAGCCTCATCCAGAGTTCGGCTCGCATAGTAGATAGCATTCAAAGCCTTGTCTTTCCTTTGGCCTAGCACCGCTCCTAGTGCATAGTCACTCGCATCACACATAATCTCAAACTAGCAAGTCCCAATCGGAAGGTCAGTATGATCGGCGCAGAGACTAAAGCCTCGCTTTAACTTTGTTAAAAGTGAAAAGACAATCATCAGTAAACACAAAAGGGGCATCCTTAAGTAGCAACTGTTTAAGTGGTTTAGCAATCTTTGAGAAGTCCTTGATGAACCGGCGATAAAAGCCAGCGTGACCAAGGAAACTCCTCACCCCCTTAACATTGACAAGAGGTGGTAATTGCTGAATCACTTCCACCTTTGCTTTATCAACTTCTATTCCCCTATCAGAAACTAAGTGCCCTAAGACAACTCCCTCATTGACCATAAAGTGGCACTTCTCCCAGTTCAGCACAAGGTTAAGCTCAATACAGCGCTGCAACACTTTCTCAAGGTTAGACAGACAGTTAGAAAAATCTCTTCCATATACACTGAAATCGTCCATAAAAACTTCCATGATAGACTCAATATACTCTGAAAATATCCCCATCATGAACCTTTGAAAGGTGGCAGAGGCATTACACAAACCAAAAGGCATCCTGCGATAAGCAAAAACGCCCTGAGGACAAGTAAATGTAGTCTTAGCCTGATCGTCTGGGTGGATAGGGATCTGAAAGAACCCTGAATACCCGTCTAAATAGCAGAAAAATTTATGAGAAGCTAACCTTTCTACCATTTGATCAATAAAAGGAAGGGGGAAGTGATCTTTCTTGGTGGCGGCGTTGAGCTGTCTGTAATCTATACACATCCGCCAACCAGTCACTACTCGAGTAGGTATTAATTCATTCTTTTCATTCTTAACAACATTTGTCCCTCCTTTCTTCGGGACCACCTGTACTGGACTTACCCATTTGGAATTACCAACAGAATAAATAATACCTGCATCTAGCAGCTTCATTACCTCAGCCATCACAACATCCCGCATCTTCCGGTTCACCACACCGACCACATGTCTCGCAAGGTTTGTGATCTTCCTCCAGCTCTATCCCGTGCATACAAATATCGGGACTAATCCCCTTAATATCGTCCAAAGAATAGCCCATTGCTTTCCTGTTTTTCTTAAGTCAAACTAACAAAGAAGTCATCATCATCATTAAGCTTGGCACTAACAATGACCGGATATTGCTCTGTATCGTCTAAGAAAACATATTTAAGATGAGAAGGGAGAGGCTTAAGTTCCTAGTACCTTTACCTCAATGGAGCAAAGAGTGCTAATCATTTGTTCCACTTGCTCTCCCTCATGCTCATCCAAATCATCAACAAGCAAATCCAATGCAGCGTCATCGTCGTCTGGGCTATCTGCACACTCATCAAAAAGCATAAGGGCTTCTAGTGGGTCCTTCATAAAAGAACCCACCGAAGTCATAAATAGACTCATCAATAGTATCAACCGAATAACAGGTATCCTCTATCATTGGCCGAGCTAAAGTGCTAGACAGACTGAAAGTGATCGCGTCATCCCCTCATCGCAAGAGTCAAACGCCCTTGTTTGACATCAATAACGGCCCCAGCTGTACAAAGGAATGGTCTTCCTAAGATAATTTGGGTCCGGGGTGTCCTCACTATATCTAAAACAATGAAATCCACTGGAATAAAGAGCTTGCCTATTTTCACAAGCACGTCCTCTAAGACACCTAAGGGCTTCCTAACAGATCTATCAACCATCTGTAGGGTAATGTTAGTCACTTTAAAATGACTCATGTTCGGGCTTGCAGACGAACGGGCATGACGCTAACACTGGCTCCTAAATCGCAGAGGGCCTTATCAATAACCATGTTGCCTATAATACAAGTAATAGAAAAGCTACCCGGGTCTTTCATTTTAGGTGGACCCTTATTTAAAAGCAAATTACTAGACTCTTCCATAAATGAAATCGTCTCAAACTCGCTTAAATTTCTCTTACGCGTCACAATGTCTTTCATAAACTTAGCATAAGTAGGTACCGAGTAACAAGTTCGGAAAAAGGGACGGTTACAGGAGGTTCTTCAAGATGTCCACACACTTACCGTCTCGTTGCTCGATCTTTGCGTCCTTCGGGACGACCTGGGAAGGGCACCCTGGTAGCAATGAGTGTACCCGCAACTTTTTCTTTACCTTTATCAATGCGTGACGTGTCCACAAAGCAGGGAAGATGACACGGTAGCGAATCGAGATAGTAAAATAGGGTCTCCGCCACTTCTGGTACTCGATCGAGTACTTTTATCACTCGATCGACCATTCTCTTCTTCTGTTTCACTCGATCGACCAGTTTATCACTTGATCGGTGATTTCTTCAGCAAACTTACTCGATCGAGTAAGAATATCACTCGATCGACCAACATCAAATTCTACACTACTTGATCGACCAGTATTTTCACTCGATCGAGTGATAGGATGAATTAATTCACTCGATCGAGTAGATAAATCACTTTCGATCGAGTGTCTTCAAAGACACGCAGACAAGCATTTCGGCTAAAAACTCATCCAAATCATCCTCCGGGGTATCTTCAGCTGTTGAAACCCCGTCTTCTGGTACTTTTGGCTCTTCATAAGTAAAGCCAACTTGTAAATTCGTTGCACTAACTGAATTTCATGTCGGTAGAGGCTCGGCTTGGTCTTTCGTGAGTGTTAACTGCGCGACTTGTCCATCAATTTCGTTATGACCGTGTCTTTCCTATTGCATTTCTCATCACACTGTTGTGACATGCTCATCACAAAGGATTTTAATTCAGCAATTTCTTCATTTGCGAGGAGAAACCGCCACAGACCGGCGTAGAAGGGGCAGAGACATTCTTTATTTCCTCATACAATTGAGAAAAAGGAACTCCTTGCTTGTATTTCCGATAAGCAAGGACACGCTCTACACTTGCCATGCATCCAATAGGGTCATGCCCTTCCTCGCCACATCTACCACATGGCTCTATATGCTCAGAAATCGTAGGCATCCTGGCAAAAAGACTTTCAAAGCAACGACTAACCTGCAAAACTAATCAAAACTTTGTAGAAATGAGATCAGCCTCAAGGAATAAATTCCTTGAGACGAGAGACAAACTTAATTTAAGCAACAAAATTGCGCCACCTCCCCGGCAACGGCGCCAAAATTTGACACGTCTGTCGCGTACCTGTCAAAAATACCAACTGGCTCTAACTAATATAGCTAGGGAAGTCGGGTCGAATCCACAGAGAGGTAGGAAATTGTAGCTTAATCTAAGTTCGTCAAGGTAACCAAATGGGGGGTTTTTAAATGTAATGTTCTAAACTAATAAGAATAAGGAAGAGAAAATAAGAGGAAGGAATTAATCAGATAAGGAGAAACAGCTAAGACAGACGGTTCACCATAATCATTTAGTCAAGTAATCTGGGTCTCAGGTCAATTCAAATACGGTCTAAGGGGTAACGAACGTCACCTTTCGGTCCTTAATTCACCCTAGAGCGTAAATAGCTTAGCTTTCGCCCTCAGTACAATACCCTATTACTCGCTACTAGTCTCGCCCTTTCCAACCTTTCGGTCTAGGTCAAGGATCACTAAGATATAAATGTCTAATCGCGTCGACTCAATCAGACAGATACAATTAATTGCAGCATTTAAACAACAGAGATTATACCCGCATTAACCCAATAAATCGATTACTATTCCCTCATGATTATGGATCCCCTATAGTCTTAGCAGGGGGAATTAGCTACTCATTACCATCGAATTAACAATAATGACAAATAGATAATTAAAACTAAACATGATGATAGAACTAATAAGGATTGAATTAAAGCAATTATGATAACAATTAAAAGAGGGAAGGAATTTAAGCAATAAATAAGATTAAAGATAAAATTAGAATAATAATACCAATCGCAAAATCCAAATCCGAGTAGCAAAGTGCAAAGGAAGAACAAAAATCCAAGAACAGTAGTCTTAGGTAGAGTAAAACGAACGTGAGAAGAGAAGAAGAAATAACGTAGTCTCCCTCTTCTCTCTTATATGAAAAATCCATCCTAAAACCTAATCTATGGACTAATTACAAAAGCCCATAAGATAATTAGGCGGAAAAGTCTTGGGAAGGACAAACCACTCGATCAGGTAGAAATAAACTACTCGATCGAGCAAATGAACACCAAACCACTCGATCGAGTGGTAATAAACCACTCGATCGAGCACTTCATGCAAAATCTCCTCGATTGACTCCTTAAACTGCTCGATCGATCAATCTTGAGTCTATAAAGCATTCGATCGAGTAGTAAACTATTCGATCGAGCTAATTAGGCACGCTAGACTTTGAAACTCTTCCCGAATCCAGCTCACGCGTCTTCCAAGTGTTAGATTTCCAAACTCCGGCTCCTCATTCTCCATAAATGCATGCAAATGGGACGGATTTAGGCTCGATTTAGCTCCTCTTTGGTCAATTCCTGCAAATTACATAAAACGAACCAAAGTAGAACATTCGGGGGTATTTGTAGTTAGATGCTACATAAAAAGTACAGAAATGCGTGTGAAATGAGGTAAAAACCTTATATAAAAGACACGCATCATCAACCATCTCAGCTTGTATGGGTTTGGGTGGTCCTGGGTAGGCAAGCTCAGCTTACTAACCAAGGTAGTGGAAGCAACATTACTGCAGCTTCCTCCATCAATTTTTATGTTACAAACCCTTCCCTGGACTGTGCACCTGCTCCTGAAGATTAGGGACCTCTGGTCAGCTTCCAAAGGAGCCTGTTGAGAGTGCATAACCCTCCACAAGACTAAGCTATGTCCTATGTCAGGGGGAGCAACAACTTGTCCTTGGCTTGACTCCTCTTCTGTTTCTTCTGAGACTACAGTTTCATCCTTCTCATACTCAATGAGACCCTCCCTTTCCCACTCTACAATCTCCATCACGGTAAGAGCCCTGTTAGAAGGACAGACCTTTCTAAAGTGACGAAACCCTTAGCACTGGAAGCATCTTATCTTATCTCTTGTCATAGCAGGATTGGCTTTTGAGGTTAAATGTGCCTTCCCCTTGTCTTCTGTGGTTTGGGTTGTTGGTTTAGGTATCTCAGTGATCTTAACACCAGTATAAGGTTTGAATGTTTGTCCTGGGAGTTTGGGTGTTAAAGGTTTCACCTTTCCCAGTTTCTCAACTCTTAAAGCTAGGTTGCCTGCTTCATCAAATGACCACACCTGCTGCATCCTTACCCTGCTAGCAATCTTAGGATCTAGACCCTCAACAAACCTAGCAATCTTTTGCTCAGGTTTTTCAGTTACCTCACATTGCAGGGTTAGCTGTTCAAAGCTCCTAAGATAGGCCTCAACAGTTGTAGGACTTGCCTTAACCGAGTCGGTTTAATAAAAATGTCTTGGGTATAGTCTTTGGCTATAAATTTCTCTTTTAATTTCTTTTTTAACTTAAGCCAAGATCTAATTGGTTCCTTACCATCTCTAATCCTTTGGTGTTTCATGCTTTCATACCAAATAGATGCATATCCTTTGAGTTTTAAGATGACAACTTTAAAAGCTTTTCTGTCATCATAACTTTTAAACTCAAAGACTCTCTCAACAGATCTAAGACAGTCTAACAAATCCTCAGGATTTAAACTACCATGGAAATCAGGAATGTCTACCTTTACATCTTTGTCTCTGGCATCATATATCCCTTCCTCCAGTCTAGAGTTATCTGATTCAGAGATGGCTTCTTCATATGGATCATGATGTGGCTGTCTCCTTCCTGCTCCCATTGCAATCCCTCTCCCCCTTCCTCTTCCTCTGAAAGGTGGTGGTTGCCTTCTTGGGTCATGGTTTGTAAATATTTCCATGACATTATAGACAGCATTGAGCAAAGTATCCACATTTCCTGCCAAATTCTCTATCCTTGTCTAAATACCAGCAAGTCTCTCTTCACTCATTGGGTTGTTTTTTGTGTTTTTGTTGTAGTTAGTGTTAATGAACTCACTTTCTCTTACTCAGGAATAATACAAGATGGGATTGTGTTATAACCTAAGCTCTGATAACCTATATTTGCAGTGTAAACTATGGAGCTTTGACAGAAATAAGGAATCCTGACAAAGTCACAAACACAGACTGACTCAGTAATGCAATGAAATTTAGTAATTTAGTAAAAATAGCAAATAAGCTCAATAAATTATGAAATTTGGTGGAAAGGTTGTTATAAAGATGAGCTAACACTGATCTAAATTTCACGATTTTTCAAGCCTTCTAAGCATTTTTAATAAGTCCCTCAACAGACTGAGCAGGCAGAATTTGAGCAAGTCTGTAGGAAAGATAATGTGACTATTTTATTTGGTATTTCTGGAATAAAAAATGGATATAATTATCAAACTAATGACCACATCAAGCACAGGAAATTAGTTCAACAATTTAAGCCTTAAATTTGACACAATCACAGTAAGCACAGAAAGTATCAAGATCAAGACACACAATGAGGATCAAACAACCCACGACAAGCACGGGATTGAATGAGACTCACCCACAGGTACTTAATCAACACTTGGAAATGTTATTAAGCCTGACTTAACTCTAGGACTCAGCAAGAATTAAGATTTTTGAATACTTTAGAGAATTCTCGGGTTTTTTTTTTCATTAATCAAAGTCTGTCTTTCAACAGCAGCCTCAAGTACCTTATATAGGCCTTGAAAATTAGGTTTACAATTTGTAGGGTCTTCATCCAAGGGCCAGGATTGTCATTAGGATAAGTACAACTGAAAGATAAATATTTTTTAAACGGAAATTCTAAAGTAAACTAGTAAAACAAGAGTTATTGGGTAAAACAGACTATGTCTGATGCAAAAAGCAGTCTGTACTTGGCTTGTTGTGTGCAGGTTGTTGTTGGATTTGGAGGCTTGCAACATTACTCCCAAAGTCAAGGCTATTTGTGAGGTTTCGTGCCTTGCATTTAGATGGAAAACGGAGCAAGGAAACTTTAAAAGTAGCCTCACAATTGCCTCACCAAAAGAGGAAAGTATGCTTTATGCTTTTTGGCATGTTTCATTCAGCAACATGTGACTGTCTCTTGGGGTTGTTTCTTGGACTAATTCTTGACCCTGGCTGGAGTGTGGCTTGATCTCAGTTCATGGACTTTTCAGCTGGCCATGGTGGCAGCTGGTGGTTGGCTTGGAATTGATACTTTTGGCTTGGACAGGGTGGCGTGATTGCGGTCATTGCCTGCTCAGGGTTGCTGTAAGTTGTTGAGCTTTGAGCCTGGGTGGACTGATCCAGTGTCAGTGTGGAGATGTCATTTCCCTGTCTCAGTGGCTCTGTTTTGCACTACCCGGGTTCATTTTAGCTTGACTCTCTCAGTTCATTAGGTTCATTAGTTAAAGGTTCCAAAATCGCCGCTCTGATATCACTTTGTAACACCCCCATACACCAAGGTGCCTTACCAAGACCACCCAATGCATGAGAATGCTACCATCTCGGTTACCCGAGGCATAGTAATCAAAAGTGACCATCAAGAAACGTACCTTAAGTAAATAAATCTAAAGTGTTTACATCAAAACTAAAACTAAGAAAAGACGAAACAATTGTTCCAAACCAAAACCAACTAAAATAAATAAAATGTCATGACACAACAACAGAAGACTACTAGCTGACTCGTGGTGACTTATCCCTAGCTAACCCGCGCACATCCAAGCCATACCTGCTAAACAACTGCCCACCATCCCCGAATGGATCACCATAGTTTTCAAAACATTTAAACGGGGTCAGTTACTGTATAAACAATATAAGATAAAACAACAAACAATTACACAATCACAATATCCAACACCGTCACATCACCAATCATCTGACTACACACCAAAGTGTATAGCCCTGCCAGAATATCCATCGCAACAGATATTCCACACCGCCAATGGGGGACCGCAGCCCGTTCCCACCTAAGCCCTGCTCATCTCCATCGAGCGAATAACCCATGTTCTTTAATGTGCACATCCCCCTTGTGACGGGAACCACAAGGGGCGAATCAAAAGCGTGAAGCCACTCCCGCAAGTGACTTCACTCAGCCAAGGGCGCACCTCACGAACCACAGACAATCAACAACAACCAATTACATTATCAACAATACCAAAACCAATTACAATATATTCAAATGCTAATAAACCAACAACCATCTTATACAATTTACACAATAACTGAATAAGAAAACCCTACCTGGAATGCAATCACCAATCAACAATCACAAGCAGCGGATCAAAAGCATTCCTCTACGAAATCACCTCCTAGAATCAGATAATCATACAATTACAATATATAATCAATAATACTCCCAATAATCCTCAATTCACCCAATTAGGGTTTAAACAAAACTAATGAATTGACATAAAAATGGTACAAGGACCTTACCCACAATACGATGATCTCAACAGTACCAAGAACTCCAAAATCCGACGACTCTAGCCCTTGGATTTGAAAGCAAATGCAAGAAGAAAAATTACATTGTTTTGTTTTCTTTTGTAAAAAGGTTTAGAATAAAGTAAAAAGGTAAAAGAAACTGACGATTTCACTTTATATAACTTTCATGCGTTGCTATCAAACCCGGCCAAAAATACGTATAACCCGACTTACTCGATCGAGTAACTGAGGTACTGGATCGAGTACCGCGTACTCGATTGATTTACCCTTACTCGATCGAGTATCCATCAGGCAGAGCACACTCCAGAATACCAACCTAACTTACTCGATAGAGTAAGCCCTACTCGATATAGTATCCAACAGCTCATAAATCCGTGGTATTACAATTGGAGATTGTATTGTTACAGGATTGAATTAGATGGTTTATTATGTTGTTGTTGTAGTCGTGTTTGATTGTGTAGTTGACTGACCCCTTTTCGTTGTTGAAAAAACTACGGTGATCTATTAGGGGCTGGTGAGTAGATATCTAGCAGGTTTTGGTTGATTGAGCTTATCACGGGATGGATGGGAGGATCGCTGAGTATAGCTAGCTTCCGCTGTTGTGTCAACATTAGACGATCACTTTTATTGGATTTGTATTTTAAGTTTTGGAGTTTTTCTTTTTGTCTTGAGATGGATGGGATGGATGGTAGCACTTCCATTTTCTAAGGTAGGCTTTGGTAAGACACTTTGGTAGATGGGGGTGTTACAACAATTTAGATATATTGACCCTAATGGGCCCTTGCCGGATTGGGTGGTAAAAAAGTCTTCTTTCCTGGTCCTTTTATCCCACAAGATGAGGGGGAGAGTAGAAGGGTGGAGGCACATGAAGATGGGCATGACGAAGAGGATGAACCTAACAATGAATCCATTTGTGATGAAGAGAGTGATAATGGTGAAAGTGAAGATGATGAAATCCATAAGGATGATGATGGTTCAAGCACGAGTGATGATAGTGATGAAGGCACTATTAGTGATGGTTTGGATGATGAAGCTTGAGAGCCAAAGGCATATAGAGGGGATGATAGTCCTATGGTGGACGGTGGCTACCATACCATCTAGACCAAGGACATACATTGTGAGCACTTCCCTTCTTTTGTTTAGCTCTCATGTTAAACTAACTTACATTGTAGTTTATTCATGATAATTTGGTTCATTTCATTTTATAGTCAAATTAGACTGTCCTTGAGTTTTGAGTCCTTGGTTCATCAAAGAACTAATACCTAGACAACATTAAGGTGTCTATCTTTTTGCTTCTTCTAGGGAAAATCCAAATTAACTATTGCATGCATGGCCTTGTGGCCAACCTTCCCTAATTTTTTGCACTAGCAATAGTGTAGTAAGTGGTTTGGAGAAGTTTGAGCACAAGAAATCCGAGTTAATTCAAACTAGTTCTCTGAACGACTGAAAGCACACATCACTTTATCTTAGCTTATATTAATTGCATCATTTGTAATATATGATATCTAGATATTTGCACGAGTGTAGGGACCCCGCTCTTAACAAAAGCATTTAGTAATTGTGGACGAATGTAGCCTAGCTTGACACCATTTGGAGGTGATTAACTTCTATCCTCTGATCTTGGACTTATTTATTTGTAGAACTAGTGCATATAATAGAGTATATGCCGTTAAATTTATTACCTTTTAGTTGATTCCGCTACTTAGATGAGGAGAGTGGCTATTTTTTTTAGATGCATCTTATTTCATGTTTATGTGCTTAATGCCTGGATGCACTACGCCAAATATGCGCATTAACAACGAACAAAACACAACGGTTTATTGTATATAAAAACGATACTAAGAGTACTGTTGTCAAACTTTGGCGAAAACCTGGGCGCGAAACTTATTCATCGTATTTACAACGGTATTTAGAAGAATCGTTGTAAAAAGTGTGACAAACGACAACGGTTATTAGAAGAACCATTGTAAATGACAACGGCAGTTGGCATAATCGTTGTTAAAAGTGTGAAAAAAGACAACGGTTATGCAAGAACCGTTGTTAAAAGTGTGACAAACGACAAAGTGTGAAAAAAGACAACGGTTATACAAGAACCGTTCTAAAAAGTGTGAGAAAAGACAACGGTTAATATTAGAACCGTTTTAAATGATAAAAGACAACGGTTATTCAAGAACTGTTGTAAAAAGTGTGACAAACGACAATAGTTATTAGAAGAACTGTTGTAATATTTCACCCTCCTCTATACATACGCTTATTAAAACCCCTTCAACTCAACTATTCCGAATAACCCTTTAACACAAACCCTCTTTCTCGCAACCCCTCTTTCTCGCCGCCGCCATTATCAGGTAAATTTTACTTAAATTTTACATTATAAACTATCGCCTCTTTTCCCTCGATCTTGCTCTTTTATAAACTATTATTGATGTGTACCATTTATTTGCAATAAATCTTGTTCTTGAAGGTTTAATTGAATGAATCAGAATAACTTTGTTTAGGAAGTGGTAGCAACCACTACAAGGTATATTTATTTTATAAGTAGTCGCATACTGGTAGATATATCTAAATATGGAATTTTTGAAACTCGTGTTTGTTATTTTTGTCACTCATTTCGTGACAACATGTTTTTTTTATCCATATGTTAGATTACAAGATTTTTTTTGTTTGATTTCCGAAGATATGTGTTATCATGTTGGTTTTTACTACTAGTAAGTGTAAGACTAAGTTAAAGTGATGTGGTATCCGAATGTATGTGTTATCATGCTAATTTAGTATCTTTGGTGTGAAATGCTGTGAATTTTGGTGTTATTGAGTTGAATTATTATTGATTGCTTATTGATTTATATTCATCTTAGTCGCATAATATTACCTTTATTTTTAGGAGATCAATGTAGCTAAAGGATCGAAAGAGAGTAGAACTTCTACAAATTCACCCAAAAATCTACATGAGGTATTAATTACTTATATTTTATTTACTATTTTGTTATCGTTTTTTTCGTAAATATATGGTCTGCCTTATAATGTATATATTTCTCATTAAGTAGTAGAGATGCATCAATTATTTTTAATTTGTTATCTTTTAATCATTCCTAAGTATTGCACTTTCTAAGATAGAGTTTTGAGTTGTATAATCTCAAGTATACTGCATTTGAGTAAGTGTTTATATATCTTATTAATACTCTATTATTTATATTGTCATTTCTATAGTATTTTATCAAGGGAACAACCAATACCTATTCCGGCAACAAATACGCAAACGGTGATGTTCGTGCAGAGCTCGACAAGGTGAAAGACTTTTAATAATGTGAGGGAGTAAGTATTTATATGATAATGAAATACAAAACTAGATAGGTATGTAATAATGTACCATTTTAATCAATAAGATGTTATGTGAAAACATGTGTATAGAAACCTATGTATGGAGAATTGATATTTATGTAAAAATTAGATTAATGTTTTGATGCATGAATGAATGTTTTTATAACTTTTGTGTTGAATTTCCTCTTTGTGAAGGCATTCTGTGTATATACAGATGCTAAAATGCTACTGAACGAAAAAATAGCATTTTAGTAGCTTGAACACGCTGATCAAAATATTCAAAAAAAACATGACAACAATTATGGAAAAAACCGTTGTTAAAAGTGTGACAAACGACAACGGTTCTTGCACAACCGTTGTCTTTTGTCACCGATTCTAGCATAACCGTTGTCTTTTTTTCACACTTTTAACAACGGTTACGCAAGAACGTTGTCGTTTGTCACACTTTTAACAACGGTTCTTGCATAACCGTTGTCTTTTGTCACACTTTTAACAACAGTTATGCCAACAACCGTTGTCTTTTGTCACAGCTTTTACAACGGCTCTTGCATAACCGTTGTCTTTTATCGCACTTTTAACAACGATTCCGTGTTTTTCAAAACCGTTTTAAATATTTAACAAAGAACGGGCCCGATTTTTTTATTTAAAACGGTATTGACCATATTTAACCGTTGTTAGAGTACTTAATTGGCGTAGTGATGTATCGTCATTTTGGCAAGACCCTACTTGCCTTGCAAAAAGGCATTTTACCTCATAAATGTCTTGTTGTGAGTTGAAGGGCAGAGCGATATCCGCAAATTGTCTCGTATCAGATATGCTATTAGGAATAATTTAAATAAAGGTCTTAACTTTAGTCACCTCTTTACTCGGGACGAGTAAATGTTCGGTTTGGGGATATTTGATGTGGTTCATATTTATGCACTTTTATCCCCCTAACTAGCCTCGTTTTGTATACTTTTTGTGCCAATTAGGGTCTTTTCTTATTTTTTTAGCTTCCTATTTGCTACTCCATGAGATTTTGTGTCATTCGTAGGAAAAAGTGCAAATCTTGCATTAAAGGAGCATTTTGGAATTAAATGGATGTTAATAACGATCAAGCATGAAGTGAAGATCAAACCAAAGACCCGTTGATCAATAAATAAGTTTTTGGGCTATGAGGAGCCAACCCCCAAGACTCAGGAAGAGCTCTCACGAGTCATGGAGCAGCCAAAGCCAACAGGAGCCAATAACAGGCCGAGCTCGAGCGACCCCGGCCACAGCTCGAGCGACCCAACCACCAACTCGAGCGACGCAGCCACCAGGTCAGGTGACCCCTAAGCCAGAGTAAGCCATCTTTGGGCCAGGTCGAGCGAGCCATAGGGGAGGGTCGAGCGGCTCCATGGTTTCTCTTTTAGGCCAACACTTCATTTAGACACTTAATTAACCCCAAGCTTGTATTAGTATAAATACCATCTTATAATCTTTTAGAGACCCATTATCATTATCAACTCTAAGCATTAGATTAGCCTACTAATTAGTTTAATCTTTCCTTAACCATTCCATATTTAGTCTTAGATCTACTCTTGTACTTGAAAATTTCTTGGGATTTTATTGAAGAAGGTGACAATTCTTCATATAATCAAGGATTTCTTCTATTGTTTTTCCTTATTTTGTTCATCTCTTAAGTTGGTATAATTCCTTAATCTTTACTTAATTTTGTGTTAATCTATTGTTAATTACTTTGCTTAATTATCATGTTTAGCTTTGTTATGATGTGTGACAATATTATTGGCATGATAATCATGATGAGTAACCAGTAGTCTCTTAGCTAGGGTTAATGGGGGATTAGAGGATGATTAAAGGGTAGATCTATACTTAATGATTGTAAATAATTGATTAAAATTTATGATTTCAACTAGTGCACATGTTATGTTTGATAAAGGCTTCATTGACAAACTTGCATGACTCTTTATCAATTCAACTTCTCCTATAAGATCGAGAGGCTTAGGAGTAGGGATGGCAGTCCCACCCTTACCCTGTGGATATCCATCCACCCGAAATTAAATGGGTGGGATATGGATGACGAATTTTTTTTCGAATTTAGGGTAGGATATGGATATGGGTGAATTTAGGGTGGGATATGGATTATCATCTCTCACCCACTTAACCACCCTGTGGATATCCGAAATTAATATTTATAATTAATTTTTTATTAAGTTAATAATTATTTACGTCATTAATGATTTTCCTTCAAAAGTATATTTTTTTTATCAGAAATTTTACTTAATTTTAATATCATACTGTTATTTAGGAAAAGTAAAACTTGTGTTTATGTGGATATTGTTATTTTCACTAATCAAAGTAACTTACTTTTATAAGATTAATCAATAATATAATGCGTTGGTGGTTTCTTTGTAGTTGGCGTGGCGTATTTGTGATACGAATTAAAATGTGGAAGCGATATTTGATGAATTAGACCTATAACTCACCAATGGTGACGAACTCAAGACCTATTGAGATCGACAAGTTAATATTCAAATGCGCAAGATGAATAATTAACAAAAAGAATGCCAGCAGCAATTTCTGAATTTTTATGATTAAACTTTTAATGATGAATACAACAATTTCAAGACTATAAATAGTCTACATGTGCGTCCGTTTTCAGCAATCAAACTCCTAATCCCCCTTATACTAAAAGAATAAGAAACCTGAAAATTTTCCCGCCTAAATTCTTTTAGCTAGAAATTGGGCCTAACTTTATCTAGATATGTATTGGACCTAATATATGGCTTTTATATATGTCATAGTATCTTAACAAACACCGCAACTTTTATAGTTGGGCCAAATGTATTTTATTCATCATTATCTCATTAGTCCAATATATGTATCTTAAATATCGTAAATTTTATATTTAAAACGTATGCATATTTTACTCATATTATTAAAATCAGTGTGTGCTTTTCACTTTTTTATTCTTTAAATTTTTTACACCGTTTAAATTGTTACTCCGTATATTGTAACAAAAATTATAAAAATAGCTATATGTTTCAAATGCGTAAATATAAGCATAAGTTTTTGTAATTAAACTAAAAATCTTATTTTTTTAATCATAAACTTATTTTGTGTAAAAATGTAAAATTCGTTCTATTTTAATTCTTAGTATTTTTACACATTAACAGTTGTAGATAATTAAAAATAAAATTCAAAGTTCATTTATATATTATTATTATTAACTCTAATTGTTAAGTTCTTTACACACAACAATCTAAAATACCGTGCATTCGCACGGGCTTTATACTAGTGACAAATTAAACATGCTAATTATGGCCTTTTAATCCTAGCAATTAAAGACCTACTAAATGTGGTAATTAAGCATCAAATTGAACGGCTAAACAACTCACTAAATAGGGGTACTAACCACCTCTTATTGACTTAATAAAATGCAAATAAAATGTAGCTTAATAGTCTTGTATTTCAGACGGGTCCAACACAAGATATTAAGTTTATGAACCGACCCATCGAGCTTGACGAAACTTCAGTCCCTATTGCTAACAAAAGTCCATTGTCCATCGACCCAAGAGTATTAGCCGTGCCACCACCCGTATCATCCCCTCCCCCTTCGAACGGAATTGACCTCAATTCGGTAAGACCATCATCATCAATATATGGGGACAAATCACCCACATTAAAGGTGGCATGGACGCCGTAGTCACTGGGTAACTCAATATTATAAGTGTTTAGGTATTTTTACCCAAGTCGATTAATTAGGGTCAATGTAGTCTTACTCGTTGGTTGGTTGTATGATCGTTCGTATGTCAATAAATAAATAAAAATAAAGTGCGTAATGTAAATTGACACGTAAGATTTGGTGACGCGGAAAACCCAATGTGGGAACAACCGCGGGAGGGACGGTACCCTGCCAAGTATTGCACTATATGAATAGGAGGATGATTACAATCGTGGCACAAAGCTAATCCTGCTGGCCCTAGGCGTCAGGCCTGCAAGATCCTAGACGAACGTGTATTTGAGTATGATATGTCGAGGTGTGATCTTGAATGCGGATGAGTGAATATGGTGTGTTTAATGAATGCCTTCTTGATCTGCTCCTTTGGCTATTTATAGGGTAAGAACTCTAGATATATCCTACCTCGAATATGGAAAGTGAATATAATTTCCATAAGGACTCTTTCCAAACCCGGACTCCCTTGCCAATTCTCCCTGATCTCCCTAACTTCTCCCTATCTTCTCCCTGACACTTCTTTCCTTAATCCGGACGCCTTCCACGATGGGCTCCTAATATTCCTTGAGCCCGTTCCTCCTTTCTCCATCCGCGGGCTTCCTTCCTCCTTATCACTCCTTCCATAGCTTTCATTTTATTAAGTGGGCCTCCTTTGTTGTGCTAATTTTAGCCCAAACAGTTTGCCTCATATTTCTTGTGAAGTACGCTTCTAGATATTGAGCAAGGAATTTACGTAATCGAATGCTAAAAACCCTAAGCCGTCTTTTACACTCCTTCCCATGCAATCCATTATGTCAGTGTAGATACCTCATTTCTGCACCTCTCGCAAACCACCCGGTGATGATTGGGCCGCATGTTTGCTACGCGGAACGATTTGTGATAGTTCATAAGTTTATCGTCAAGTGATTGCTCAAATACTAATGTCTACCTCTTAGTTGTCATCTATGTGCCGATACGGTCGTTTTGACAGTAATTAGAGTACATTTGGAGTCCGGGCCTAAAACCGTCTTCATTTTCTGATAACCGTTAAATCCCGAGTCAGAATGTTCTGGAATGTTCCGGATATTTCTATTCCATATTTTATAAATATTTCACAATCTTTATCCTTTGGCAAGCAATTTCCCGTAATATTCACATAAAATATTAAGGAAAACCAAATTATTCCGTCCTACCATAACTTAAACACGGAATTCTTTCTTCCGCAGGAGGAAACCACTTGGGAACAGACGCAGCAGGTGCTGCGCCTCTTCCAAGAGACGCAGTGGCTGCTGCGCCTCTTCCCAGGTCCTTCTCTGCATATTTCTCGTATCTTTTTCATATCTTTCCGAGATTGACTTCCAAAGAGTCTCCGAAACCCTAATTCCTTCCCGTGATTAGTATAAATAGGAGCCTTCGCTCCTCATATTTCTCACGCGAGTGTCCGCCCTTCTCTTCTCCCTTTGCATTCTAGACCTTTGTTCTTACTTTTTGGCGTCTACGTGCTTGAACATTCGACCACGTAAGCTCGGATCCTTCTGCGTACCAGCCTCGTTTGCATGACCGACCAATTTGACCAACTCCACCATAATCAACATAATTAATCTAATCGTTTTCCTCTCACGAAGGCACTTTCTTTACATTCGCGTCGAGCATCACTAATCGATATCTTAGTCCTTCTCGTTTCGTCAAACATGTAAGTCTGAGGGTGTAAATTCTCTCTTTTATTGTTGTATTTAGGGCTGAGCATCGGTCCAAGACCGGACCGGACCGGACCAAACCGGACCGGACCGAAGACCGAAAATAAAATTTTTGTGGACCGAAGACCGGACCTAAAACTTTCGGTCTTGGACCGGACCAAACCCGAAATATTCGGTCCGGTCCGGTCTTAGACCGAAATGGACCTAGAACTAATTCTTTCACTATTTCATGAATGATAATTACATTTAAGTTTCACAAAATTAAATGTCGATGAATAATTAGACGATTGTTTTAGAGAAAAAAAAATACTCAATATTAATTTATAATGTCTTGTGAAGATAAAATGGTAATTTAGTTTATAATATTCTAATGATCGTCTTTAGAAACATAAAATTCCGTCCATTTGGTCCGGACCTAAAATATCCGGGTTTGGTCCGGACCAGACCGAAGACCGAAAACTTAAAAAAAGAGGACCGAGGACCGGACCTAAAAAATTCGGTCCGGGTTTGGTCCAGACCAAATGGTCCGGTCCGGTCTATTTTTCCGGTCCGGACCTAAATTTGCTCACCCCTAGTTGTATTTACCTTTCTGTATCACTAATGTAAGGTTTATGTCGAAAATACCTCCTTAAAACCTATTTCTAAAGCCTTGTTTAAAACCTCTTTTTACGAATTTCCAGTAGACAGACGTCGAGAAAAGACGCAGCAACTGCTGCGCCTCTTCGTGAGGCTGCCGCAGTTCCCTCTTCTTTTTTTCTTCCTTCGTCCTCTGTGGTTCGTTTATTTGTTTTGTTTTTATTTGTTTTCGTCAATTCTTTGATACAATAGCATAGTAACCTCACATGTATATTGTTTATCATCTTTAATATGTTTAATTCGTCATAAATCCGACTTAAATCCCTAATAATCTCATATTTGCGGGTTTTCGGCATTAAATTCAATCCGGGTTGTAGAAATTCGATTTGTTCATATTGAGTTTCTGGAATTCGACCTTTGATAAATTTCCGTCTGTCTATTGTCATGTTCGTCATTAATTTGTCGTTAATCCATAGGGGAGGGTCGAGCGGCTCCATGGTTTCTCTTTTAGGCCAACACTTCATTTAGACACT
>NW_027413512.1:0-31369 GCF_048544455.1 Silene latifolia | reverse complement strand
CCTCCTTTGTCTAGGGATCATCATCCTCCTGGTCGCCTCTGCGTTAGTGGTTTTGGATATGATTCGGAGTTTCCCTCGTGGTACTTCTTGTGGGAGGGATGGTTTCCGTGCCCAGCACCTTATGGATTGTTTAAGTGGCGCTGCTGTGGCTATTTCTGATGAGTTGATCACTTCTATTACTAAGGTGGTTAATCTTTTTCTTGAGGGTAGGTGCCCTCTTGCTTTGGGAGATTACATTGCCAGCGCCCCTCTCACGCCGCTTGTGAAACCAGGTGGTGGAGTCCGACCTATTGCTGTTGGCACAGTCTGGAGACGGCTTGTCTCTAAGGTTGGTGCTTTTATGGTGGGTCCTTCTTTGTCGTCTTATTTTGCTGGTTTACAGTTTGGGGTGGGTGTGTCCGGTGGAGGAGAGGCTATCTTACATGCCTTGAACCGGCTCATTGAGGCTCGGGGTGCTGAGGTGGGACTTCCCATATTACTGTTTGATTTCCAGAATGCTTTCAACCTTGTTGATCGTACGACCATGCTTCAGGAAGTCCGCCGACGTTGCCCGGTTCTCTCCCGTTGGGTGGAGTTTTGTTATTCCAACCCTACCCGTCTTTTTTATGAGGAGCATTGCTTGTGTTCTTGTCAGGGAGTCTAGCAGGGTGATCCTTTGGGTCCGTTGCTTTTCGCTTTTGTTTTGCATCCCTTAGTATGCAAAATCCGGGACACTTTTGACCTCACTATGCAGGCTTGGTACTTGGATGATGGCACCATTGTGGGGGATACTTTGGAGGTGGGGAAGGTCTTGGATTTGATTATGGCGGATGGCCCCCTTTTTGGACTACACCTTAATGTCTCCAAGACGGAGGTCTTTTGGCCTGTTGAGGATCCTCGTCGGCTCTGCGGGGTTTTCCCCCTCTATTGCTCGGCCCGCGAGGGGTGTTCTGATTTTAGGTGGACTGTCGGATTGTCCTGGTTTTGGCAGTGAGATTGTGGCGAGGAGAGTAACTAAGACCATTGAGCTAATGGACTTGGTTGCGAGGATTGAGGACCCGCAATGTGAATTGCTTCTACTTCGAGCTTGTACCGGTATTTCTAAGCTCTATTTCTCCCTTCGTACTTGCTCCCCTAGTGTTTTTGGTTCCGTCCATCTTCCTTTTGATGCTGCTCTTCGTTCTAGCTTAGAACGTATCGTCACCGCGTCTGGCCGGGTTTTGGGGATTGCGTGGCGCGCTTGCTACTTTCGCTTTCATCTTGGTGGTCTTGGTGTCTATGCGGCGGGGGATGTTTTACATTATGCTTTTATTGCGTCCGTTTGCGGTCTGGCGATTTGCGAGGCTAAGCTCATCTTACCCTCTACGGTATTGTAGGCCGGCCACCTTTTTGATGATGCGCGCGAGGTTTTACTGCGACTACGAAGCTCGGTATCTTAGGTAACCCTAGTGAAATTCCCCAAACTTATGAAGAAATTGCGTACATCTATTTCGCGACGGTTGGCTTTCTTTGCCTCGGTCCATTTTCTCTTTGACACCTCGCCGACTTGCTTTGTGGCGATCTCGGCGGGCTTCCCACTCCTACGATTGGTTGCGTCTTTGTTCCTATCTCGGGGTTGGGTCGGACTATGAACGGAGGACGTGCCGTAGTGTGCTTGGGTATCGTCTGGGTGTTCCGTTATTCACGGTCTCTAGGCCCCGTCTGTCCGGCTTGCTCTCGGGATTTTGCTTTGATGATGTTTTTTGGGGACCACGCTGTTTCTTGTCGGGTATGTGCGTGGGCGTTAAACATCGGCATAACCTCGTCCGTGACACTCTTTTAGACATCTGCTATAGATCTGGTATTTCTGCGCGAAAGGAGGTTGATGTTGGTTTGGTTTACGGGCATGGGGTTCTCTTCATCCCGCTGGTTCTTGCCGCTATTCTTGGGACGGGGGCATGATGTGTGCGTTGACTTGACCAGGGTCTTCTCCTTTGACTCGGGCGGGATGACGAATTTTGTGCCTGGTCGGGTTGTTGCTGATGCTGCTCAGCGGAAGTGTGCTAAGTATGGGGATTTGGGCGCGGCTGCGGGTTATGGTTTCCTTCCATTCTCTTTCTCATCACTTGGGAAGTTGGGTTCGCATGCTGTTGCCTTGCTCAAGCGGATCCAGAAATTCTCGGTATCTCAGGATGCGGGGGCTCGGGTGGCCACTTATATTTTTACTAGACTTAGCTTTGTTGTAGCTAAGGGTGTGGGAGCCCAGCTTGTTTCTCGGCTCCCCACCAATTACATGTAAACTTTTGTTATTCTTTTAATGAAAGTTGTGCTCATCCTTCCATAAAATAATAATAATAATAACAATAATAATAACAATAATAATAACAATACTAGTAATAATAATAATAATAATAATAATAATAATAATAATAATAATAATAATAATAATAATAATAATAATAATAATAATAATAATAATAATAATAATAATAATAATAATATTATAATAATAGTAATAGTAATAGTAATAGTAATAGTAATAGTAATAGTAATAGTAATAGTAATAATAGTAATAATAGTAGTAATAATAATAATAATAATAATAATAATAATAATAATAATAATAATAATAATAATAATAATAATAATAATAATAATAATAATAATAATAATAATAATAATAATAATAATAATAATAATAATAATAATAATAATAATAATAATAATATATTTCGCGAAGGTTGCCGCTACTTCGGACTTTGTTTTCTCTTTAACTCCGCGTCAGGTTGCATTGTGGAAATCTCGGTAGGGGACTCACTCTTCTGATTGGTTGCGTGTGGTTCCTATTTCTGGGTTAGGGCAGACTATGAATGGGAGGACATATCGTATTGTGCTTAGCTATCGCCTGGGTGTCCCGTTGTTCTCGGTGTCTCGGCCCTGTCCTGCTTGTTCTCGAGTTTTTAATGGGGATATCTATAGTGATCATGCTCTGTCCTGTGCTCGGCATAACCTCGTTCGCGACACCTTATTGGACATTTGCTACAGGTCGGGGATCTCCGCTGGTAGGGAGGTTGATATCGATTTGGTAGATGGACATGGTAGCTCCCTTAGTCCGGCGGATCTGCTTCTTTATTCCTGGGACATGGGGCGTGATGTGTGTGTCGATCTGACGGGGTCTTCTCCCTTGTCTCAGGATGGGTTGTCCGATTTTGTGCCTGATCAGGTTGTTGTTGATGCTGCTCAGCTAAAGTGTACCAAGTACCGGGACTTGTGCACGACGGCTGGTTACAGTTTTCTACCCTTCTCTTTCTCTTCATTGGGAGAGCTGGATATAGATGTTGTGGTTTTCTCAAGCGGATCCAGAAATTCTCTGTTTCTCAGTATGCAAGCGCTCGTGCGAAAGCTTACAGTTTTGCTAGACTTAGCTTTGTTATCGCTAAGGGTGTGGGAGCCCAGATTGTCTCTCGGCTCCCCACCAATTTCATGTAAACCTTTTTTCTTATTTTAATGAAAGCTGCGCGCATAATAATAATAATAAAAAAATAAATAAAAAATAAAAATAATAATAATATGTATAATAATAATAGGTAAAGGTAATAATAGTAATAATTCCAATAATATTGGTGTTATGTAATAATAAAATTAGTAAAGGAAATATGTGGTAATCCTACTTATATAAAGACTTATATAATATGTAATAATAATAATAATAATAATAATAATAATAATATAATTGTATAATAGTAATAAGGTAATAGTAATAGTTTCCTAATTGGTATTGTGACACCCCCATACTCCAAGTGCCTTACCAGGACCAGTCAGGTATAGGAACGTCACCATCTCGGTTACCCGAGGCAATGATAATCATCAGACAAAAAAGAAACATACTTAAATAGTAAATAACGTTTAACGTGATTACATGCCAAAAACCAAAACTGATAAAGAGATACAAGTTCTCCAAAACTGTCTACTATCAAAAGACTATAAAACTATCAGACATAGCGGAAGACTTCTAAACTGCATCGTTGTGACTCCTCCCAGTTATCTCATACGCATCAGCTCATACCTGCTCAATAACTGCTCACCACCCCCGAATGGATAACCACAGTTTTTTAAAACATTTAAACGGGGTCAGTATTGATTAGATAAAAACAAATGCCACAAAGAAACTACGTCACAAACAGCTCACACAGTTCACACAAATCCCCAGTCTCCCTCTCCTAACTCCACACAACTGACTACACACTAAAGTGTGTAGCCCTGCCAGAGTACCCATCGCAACAAGTACTCCACGCCGCCAGTGGGGGACCGCAGCCGTACCCACCAAATCCCCGCTCATCTCCATCGAGCGATAAACCCAAGTTCATTAATGTGCACATCCCTTCTGTGGCGGGTTCCACAGAAGGCGAATCATGGGCATGAAGCCACTCCCGCAAGTGACTCCACTCAGCCAGGGACACGCCCCGAAGAACACAGACAGATAAACAATAACCATAATACAACATCAACAACCGTCTGAAACAATCATCAATATAATTAACCAATAATCACAACAACAATCACCACACATTATGTAGCCAATAATACTGAGTAGGGAAACCCTACCTGGAAAGCAATCACAGAATCAAACGATCTAGCAGCTGTCTCAAAACCTCTCTTCTACGAACCCTCCTCCTATACAAACACACATATTATCACTACCGTAACCACATAATCATAAAAACCCCAAAATCCCCAAATTAGGGTTTAACCAATATTAATCAAATGATATAAAATTGATATGTAGAACTTACCCACGACGCAAGGATCACAACGGTATAAAGAACAAGATGATCCGACTCTTCTAGCCTTGGGGATTTGCTAATGATGCGATGAAATGAACTTACGTAACTCCTTTCTTCTCAGTTAGGTTTTTAGAATAGTTAAAAAGGTTTAAGAAAAGTGACAGTATCATTATATATTAATCTTGCATCATTAACAAAACCCGTCAAAACTCAGCCCGTAAACTCACTTACTCGATCGAGTAAGACACTTACTCGATCGAGTGCCCCCTACTCGATCGAGTACCCTACAGGCAGACTACTGTTTTGCGTCAAAAACTACTTACTCGATAGAGTAAGCTCCACTCGATAGAGTACCCAAAGACTCATAAAACCGTAGTATTACAGTCTTCCCTCCTTAAAAAGAACTTTGTCCCCGAAGTTCAAACCACAACAAAACAAAAACACACTGACACCCTCCCGACACACCAACAAAACAAAACTCAACATAAAACTCCAAAACATACTTACCAAACCAAACTCAACCCGACTCAAAACATACACTAACTATATCAAAATACAACAACGCAACTAAGAACTTAAAACAAAAATTCCAACCTACAAAACATGAACTCTTAACACCAACTCCACCAACTATGCCTACCTCCACAACACGGCTCACGATATCGTATCAACTACATCATAGTCTCCCTCGACACCAACTCCAAACACTACCAACTACTATCCACAAACGCTGCTAGCTCCGTAACATATTATCCACTAGAAAATCCAATAACAAGACACTCATAAACATCAATCGGAATGTTATATTCTACCACCCTTAAAAGGAACTTCGTCCTCGAAGTTTACTCCCACTCATAACATCATCATCCAACTGTCAACACTATCAAACTCATAAATATCCTCACCTAACTGTCAACATTATCGAAGAATTCTCACATTTCTGGACATCACACTACTACAAGCACGGCTATGCCCTTTGACAAAATCAACCACAACACAAATCAATCTTTTATTCTACATCAAAACTCAAACTGCCAAATCTACTACAACAGGTACAACCATTAAACTTTCTTTGTCGCATCCTACTCCTCTTAAGATAAATGTTACGTCCTCGTAACTCTCTAATACTAAATCGTTTGTCATACTTCCCAAAAGCCTCATCACCATCGCATGTGAAAGGTAATCGCCTATAATCTAAACACTCACCATTCCTATATCCTTGGCTCTCTTACTTAAACAACTCTCGTACCTCAATTCATTCGGCACACCACCTAACCTATATCACAAAATCCTTAGCTTAACCAAAATTTCAATTCTTCCACATTACCGCAACACGACAAACTTCTCTATATAAACTATATAAAACTCCTATGGCCAAAAGCCTAACTCACGATCCACACTTGTTACGTAAACTCACACTAGATCCTCAAGTTCTTTTCTTTCATTACCGCAAAACCCATACATAACTTAACATGACACTAATTCCCAACACCCTACACTCACTGTCCCAAAAATCTGATTATGAACCACCACGGCGTCCGGTCCCAGCACAACACACGTTGCACCAATCATTTACCCCCGACTATGTCTAATGCCTCATCTTAAAACAAGATCAAAATTACTGTAACAACCACTCACAACTGTGTCCCATCAACAGAAAAATCACTATACCATGACAACAACAGAAACATTCATAACTCTCTTCCATACTATACTCTACACTCACTCCCAAACTGAAACTGGTAAGAAACATCAATAAACAAAACAATCGTCTATATGTACAAAATGAAACTCACAAGAAGCAGCATCAAACAAAACAACAATCTATGTATAACTGGTATGTACTTTCGAAAACTCGTATCGTAGACATCCCGCCTACTCCACCACAACTGGTGACGGCATCGCAACACCGCCACCAACAGCCGCACCGCAGTGCGAAAACACCCGCATCACAACACAAAGTACCGTGCCCGGATCACCACCCGAGGCACCACAACCACACCGAGAGACATCACAACTTACACAATCCCATAAACACTGACTCAGCATAACTTCTCGGACAAGAAAAAAAACTTACTCAAATCCACTTTACTAAATCACAACGCAACATATTATATGAATTAAACAGGTAATAACCTCATGAATATCATCCCCTTACCATATCACGGAATAACATATATCATGAATACATACAAGTATAACCAGTGATGCCAGATCACTCAAATTATTACCTTTTTAATCATCATTCCACTAGGTTACCGTACCCAATATACATCACAAAACATTCAGATAACAGCTTTATAACTATCACACCATACCACTTCCCGTGAGGTCAGAACCTCACACAAACATTTATATACATATTAGACCCGTAATGACATCCAACCAGTCAATCCTGATCACGTAAGTTACCACCGGATTAAGGTTACCTCTCGCCCGAGCTTAACTCGTATGCCCCTCATAGTACATTCCCCCGTTCGCACAACAATCATTTCCTGCCAAATGTAACCATAACATTAATACTTAACTACTAGCAACCGCCTCCTATAACCATATCTTATGCTCCCTCACAACCATACACATCAATCATGTCTCTACAAAATCAACCTCTTTAGAATGGCCATCTTTCCTATTTATCATCACTCTTAACCACTAGTGACAACATCTCAATACCACCATCGTTCGGACATCAAGCCTCTTACACTCATCTCTAAATATCACGGTTTTTTTCCTATCTTTGGTTAACATCCCAAATAATGAACATCAAACTCATCAACCAAATTACCTCAACATTATTTCCAAATCCATCCTGAATTGTATCGTCACCCAACTCACCACCAAGATCTCATATCGTGCAAATTATTTACTCGGCTTCTTACTTTCCTTAATTCCCCAAAACTCATGTCTAATCATACATCTCGACGATTCCTTACTTTTATATCACATAACTCCGGTGAATATTTCCAAGTTTTACTCCCCTCATTCTTTTCTTTTTACACTCGACAAAATCAATTAACCATTCAACTCCTTATTACTTCTACCTAACTCTTTAGTGCTCCGGTTACCTTCTCATTGCTCCAAAACTCACATCTCATTATTTCATATCAGTATCATCTCACTCTTTCTTACTATGGATTGTCTCTTATCATGCTATCACTCACACTTATCACTAATCAGTCCAGACCATCTCAGGCTATCTCTCACACTAATCACCATTCACCTCCCCCCCCCCTTTTTGTTTGTTTTCTAGAATCCCAAAACTCATTTTATATCGTTACTTGCCCAAGGAAATCACACATTAGTTTCACCAATTGATAATACAAATTCCCAAACTCACTCACTATCTGCAAATCCACATCGTGTCATGTCTCCATTAAGTTCACTATATACCACTCTTCTCCATCCCTCTACAACGATCTTTCATTACATACATTCTTAACCAACACAATCTAACCATCTCCCTCCATAATTCTTTACACATCTCAAGTTGCCACTATCCAATCCTTCCTTTCAATCTTTTCATTCTCACGTTCCTTAGACTCACATCATCCCTTGCCCACCTTCACTTACTTTTACATTACGGAACACACAATCATATCACTCATCTCATCTCACAAAACATGCTTTATGCCTCAATAAACCTTACCTATTTTCCTTTTCTTTTTCCACTATATACTACAATCACATATAACTCATGTCCTCCCACCGAACTCATACTCACCACAGGTGTCACTCCTTACGTCATAAGATTGGGTAACTTACGCATCAGGACCAACATATACGTGAAATAACGCATAAAGAAGCAAAATAACACATTTGAATTAAACATAATAGGCAACGAAGTCAAAAGATAAGTATATGACCCGGAACAGGGGTCACTAGATCGAGTACAGGCCACTCGATCGAGTGAATAGCCTACTCGATCGAGTAGGTGAAAGTCAGAGACACGTATAACAAATTACCAGGGCTACTCGATCGAGTAAGGGTTACTCGATCGAGTAACAAGAGGTGCACTCGATCGAGTACCTTACGCATTTCTCAGCACTGTCCAATATTCGTAAAACGGTCATAACTCACTTGTTTCTTGGTCGTTTTGGGCGTGTGACCTATCGTTAGAATCGTAAAAGAACAAGCTATCACCTCCAATTGGAATCACATAAACATAATACATACATCTCAAGTTATAACAGTTTAAAGACAACTTTACTGTAATCAGACGACATAACTATTCGATTTTTCTTCCAAACAACTTAAACAACAACAAGGTAAACAAAAATACCTCAATACTCATAAAACCAGTATCCCTAACCACATGTTACTATTTACAAAAGCCAAACAACAACTTCCATCATGCACATACATTATTCAACTTACCACTCATGTAATACCTACATACTTTTATTCTATAACCTTACATAAAAAACAATGACAATATAAATAGCATAAAATTTCCCATTCATGTGTTACTAACATATCAACATTATAAAAATCAACTTCAGTCATATAAACATGCTTAAATCATGAAATCATATTTTTAAGCAACATTATCCATCATACACTTTATCTAACGCATGCATATAGTATACAACTTTATTATATAACCTTACGGAACAAAATCATGTATAACCATATCACATCGCCTAATCTCATGTTACTAAGATTGACACATTATAAATAATTCATCCTGCAATACATTATTCATCACATACTATCATATATGAACTACTTCCTTTTTCCACCACATCATTCATCATTCTCATATACTTTTCCAACAATTCCAACCAACATTGTAAACTAACTATCTTTCAACATGCTTTCAACCAACAACATAAAAAATCACACTGATTCATGCCACACATCACTATATAGGTACACAATTCATAAAATAAACACATAGCGATCCCGACTCATATCCCATGGTGACCGGTTCAAAATTGTTTGGCGAGTTCGCGACTTTAGGACGTCTCCCAAGTCTTTGCATTAGCTCCTACAACTTCTACACGGGTTCATTTTATTTTGACTCCCTATGTTCATTAGGTTCATTGGTTACAGGTTTCAGGATCGTCGCTCTGATACCACTTTGTGACACCCCCCATAATCCAAGTGCCTTACCAGGACCACTCAGGTATAGGAACGTCACCATCTCGGTTACCTGAGGCAATGATAATCATCAGACAATAAAGAAACATACTTAAATAGTGAATAACGTTTAACGTGATTACATGCCAAAAACCAAAACTGATAAAGAGATACAAGTTCTCCAAAACTGTCTACTATCAAAAGACTAAAAAACTATCAGACATAGCGGAAGACTTCTAAACTGCATCGTGGTGACTCCTCCCGCTTATCCCATACGCATCGGCCATACTCCGCTCAATAACCGCTCACCACCCCGAATGGATCGCCACATTTTTAAAACATTTAAACGGGTCGATCGATTAGATAAAAACAAATGCCACAAAGAAACAACGTCACAAACAAACAAGCGCTTCAAAAAAATACCCGCCTCCCTCTCCTAACTCCACACAACCGACTACACACTAAAGTGTGTAGCCCCCGCAGTACCCATCGCAACAAGTACTCCACGCCGCCAAATGGGACCGCAGCTGTACCCACCAAATCTCCGCTCATCTCCATCGAGCGATAAACCCAAGTTCATTAATGTGCACATCCCTTCTGTGGCGGGTTCCACAGAAGGCGAATCATGGGCGTAAAGCCACTACCGCAAGTGACTCCACTCAGCCAGGGACACGCCCCGAAGAACACAGACAGATAAACAATAACCATAATACAACATCAACAACCGTCTGAAACAATCATCAATATAATTAACCAATAATCACAATAACAATCACCACACATTATTTAGCTAATACCGAGTAGGAAACCCTACCGGAAAGCAATCACGAATCGGACGATCTAGCAAATATCTCAAAACCTCTCTTCTACGAACCCTCCTCCTATACAAACACACATATTATCACTACCGTAACCACATAATCATAAAATCCCCCAAATCCCCAAATTAGGGTTTAACCAATATTTAATCAAATGATATAAAATTGATATGTAGAACTTACCTGATACCGTCGTTTTGTATCAAAATTAAATTTATAAATCCGAACTAAAACTATAGCTAGTGATAGTAAGGGTCGAACCACAGAGAGACAAGATCAATTCTATTTGCTATTTTCAGTCTATAAAAGTAACAATTGGGGGGGGGTTGGTTGATTGATTCTCTACTAACTACTGAAAATTAAATGAAGTTCAAGTAAATAATAAAAGGTAGCTAGGAATTTCAGTTCACCATGGCTTAAGGGTCAGTCTAGTAAAGTCAAGGTCTGTCCAATACCGTCTCAGGATATCAAAGAGGTCGTCTAAGTCCCTATTCAAATTAAGCCTTTCGGTCTCTTTTCCACCTTAGAAAGAAACTAAATTACTTTCGCTCTATAGTTCCTCCAATTACTTGTAAGAAATCGAACTCCGCTAATTTCTCAATCTAGCAAAGGGGTAAAATCTCACAGCAGTAAATAAGACCGGTACGGGTTCAACCTAGACTTAATAAAATCATCTCATGACGCCATGGATTCCCTAATTCCTAGCATAGGAGTTTTACCTACGCATGATTAAAACTATAACAATTGCAAACAATGAAATTGACATGGTTGAATTGGAAATTAAAAAGAAGATTAAAACTGAATTACCTGAAAATAAATTGGTAACAACAAGAATTAAAAAGACAAGAATAAAGGAAGACTGAAATTAAATTATAGCTTACTAAGGAAATTGATGAACAAACAATTAATTTGAATCCGTGCCTCCACTTCGTGTCTTCAAAACTAGATCTAAAACTTTTTGTTGTTGAATAATAAAAAAAAGCATCCCTAAATTATTGTTGCGTACTCATCGATAAACGTTCGCCCATGAGTTAATTACAAGTGGGCTTTCAAAAGACTAAAGCATAAAATAAACAACGGCTTTTCATACCTGGTCGATCGACAAGTGGCACGGCGATCGACCACCAAGATAATGTCTGCCTCTTCTGCTGAACTTCCACGGTCGATCGACTGGAGATGTTGGTCGATCGACCAACTACGTTGTGCAGTAACTTCCTTTTCTCTTCCAATCAGCCTCTTCATTCCATGCACACATACCAAGGTGAACAAGTCCGAACTCCCATCTTCCAAGTTTCCATGAAGTTGCCTCCGGAGGACGATTTAAGCTTGATTTAGCTCACTTCCACTCTTTCCTACAATAAATCATAGAAATTCCAAAGTAAACCATTTCGGGAGAAATAGTAGCTTTAAGCTAACAAATACGCATAGAAATACGTGCCAAAACTTCAAATAAAGCGTATAGAATATGCACGTATCAAATCTCCCCAAAACAAACCTTGCTTGTCCCCAAGCAAGCACTATGACCTGATTAAAAACTTCTTATGGAACGAATTTCATGCTCAGAGCTAATACAAACCATCATACCCAACCAATTTAATGCAGCTATTAACATCCAAGTATCTTGTCAAATGCAAACGAGTTGAACATGTTAAAGAATTTGCAAAACCTTCGACCTTGCAAGACTCGTATATATCGGACTCTCACGGGTCGTTCATTCGCTTATTTAAGTACCAGGTAAGATATATTGTGCAAGACAGAAGAGTAATAAAAATAAGACTCTCACCTATCTACGACCCATAAGAACATGCCTGCAATCTAACATGAATAAAGTCTCTACAACCGTGCATATGAATTCCAACCATTTAATGACCATGACACACGCCGAGGAAATTTTGGAATTGTGAGGCTAGAGGTAAAAAGAGGCTAAAATGAATTTGGGAAAGAGGGGTTAGGCCGAGCTAATAACCACTAAACCAAATTATAAGCAAATCCACTTCTTACTTCCACTTACCAAAAATAACACCAATGCTCAAATATCACCAGCATAGAACTCACAATTCTCCAATAAAATACAATTACCCAAATAATATGAATAGCACATGAGAATTAAGAAATCACCATCCGAAAATCATTTTAAACATGTGATCTCTCCCTCTTTTTTTCATTTTCTTTCTTTTCTTTTCTGACTTTCTTTTGTTTTCTTTTTTTTTCAAATCCCGGGCGGCAATGATCGACCATCGTGTCCAACGATCGACCACCCCCGCTGGCCTCGCTACTCTCTGCCAGCCAGCTTCTCTTTTTTTTTCACTTCATTCTTTTTCAAATCATAACTTCCCTTCATTTCCCAACAAAACATCCTACAAGATAATAAAAGCCAAATCACAAGACAACATTACCGACTTACTACCTTTACTAACTCGGCTAGGGTGGCTAAATTTAGTATGTAGCTAAATGGGACAATAGGGGCAAATTTGGCTTTGTGAGGTTTATGGGTAAAATGAGAAAGGGGAACCTCTACCACATGTGTCAACAAACCACGGACCCGAATGCATATAGGTATCAAGTAGACCAGACTCATGCTTATGCAAATTAATGTGACATGCCTTATAAGGAGAAACTACTCTCATTCCTACATGAAATCGGTCATGAATGTCACCGATTTATTAAGCTTTATCCTTAGAAATTGAAGTAGCTTGCCAATATTGAGTCAAGTCTATTCGTTTAGCAAAATTCCAACAAAACTCGTAGACTATGCAAGTGACATACTTGGAAATGTTCAAAGTGCAAGGAAAGGGCAATGAGACAGTATGTAATGCAAACTCATCATTGAAATCCTTCCGTTCCGACTCGACCTAAATGCAAAAGTAAACGTGATTTTTTGAATTTTTGGTGGTTTTTCAATTTTTTTTCCTTCTTTTTTTTTTGAATTGAAAACAAATGCAAGCTGAAATGCAATAAACGTGTGTCTGAAATGCAATAAAAAACAAATGCAAATGCAATGGACATATGCATATACCCTCCCCAAACCAAAATGCACAATGCCCTCATTGTGCTCAGCAGCAAATCACCAGCATCAATCACCAATATAGGGAAGAATATAAGCAACAATAAAATAAAAGAAAACTGACAAAAAGGAATCGGAAACTCACAAAAGAAGACCTCCCCAAACCAGCCAAAAACGGGGGAGGTCATAAGCATCTAATCCCCACCGTCATAATCGCTGCCCTCATCCTCCTCGGAACCCGAGTCATCCTCCTCTTCCGCCTCAGCAGCAGCGGCAGTCGTAGTCGTAGGAGTAGATCTCGTAACAGGCGGAGGATATCCGCCCACCGGGGGAACAAAGAAGGACGGGTGAGTCCAGGGACCTCGTGGGAGCATCCCTATCCGAGCGTACTCCTCGTAAACTGGGTACATGGCCAGAGCCATGTCTATCCTGTGCTGATCAAAACTCATGCACAAGTCACCCAACACACGTGAAACCGCCCTTTGGTCCATGACCGCAGGGATAACAATAGGTGTAGGGGGACGAAAAGTGGCCGGGAAACCCGTGTGAGTAGGAGTGGAGGAGGAGGCACGAGCTCGCCTCGAGGTGCTAGCAGTAGCGGTGCCCGCCCCAATAGGGAGCCTGTAGCTAGGCAAGGGCGGGCGAGTCGCCCCCAAAACAGTGGTAAGGGACAAGATAGGAGGGAGGCCAAGAATAGGGATGGGGTCGCAAATGACTCTGACTATCGACCCATTTCACAGACTTGGCGTAGTCAAGGTCCATGAAGCGTGCGTCAGGGCCAAGAGGGGCCTCCTCTCGAGGGAAGACAAGAACCAGACGGTTAGCAATACGAGTCACCAACCCACCACAAACAATAGTGGCCAAAGAGGTACCCTCACTTATAGTGTGAAAGTGAGAGGCAGTCAAATAAGTTATGTTATAAATACGGGCTTCCCGACTTTCAATGTTCAGATAGTCCTCCAAGATAGACAATGTTGGAGCTTGTGTCCTCCACAAATTAGTGTGATAACATTTGTAAATCTCTTACAGGTTCACAAGGGTATACTTCTATTTTATCAGTTGATTAACGATTACCTAATAACGGTTGGCTTGCTAGAAAGTTTGACGTTATTATCATACTGATGGCGGTGATCAATTGGTCCCTAAAAGTCACACCTAAAGGATGTGTTTGAGAGATATGATTATGGAAATGTAATCACATTGATGCCTTATATGACTAAAAGGTTAGTTAATGTATTTGACTAAACAGTTAGTCAATGTGATGATGAGACGATTATTTAATGCCGATTAAATAATATTAGTTGAGACGAATTAACTGTCAATTCGTAAATTGAATATAATAAGTTATATTTAATTAATGTATATAATGTTAGCTGGGACGAATTAATATGTTAATTCGTAATTAAATGTAATCGGTTATATTTAATTAGCTAATTATAAATATGCGATATTTATAGTTAAAGTATATTTTACATGAGATTGTTATAATATATGTTGTCAGGCCGAACTTAATAAATCGACTACAATCAGTTATGTATGGACTTATTAAAATGGGACAACATGTATGACAATTAATAAAATGTACACATTATATATAATTTTAGAAGAACCAAAAATAAGGGGATTTTATCCTAATTTGTGGTTGTTGCTAAAACCGAAAATAAGAAGAAATATCCTCTTATTTTCGGATATGTGGGCCGAAAATTTAAAAAGAAAAACCCACCCTAATCACTCCCCTTACACGGTTAAAGGGAGAGGAAAGGAGGAATTTTTCTAACTGAATTTTCTAACCTATTCTTGCCTCTCATCTCAACACAAAAAAAACCGAAAACCCTAATTAATTTTACAGAAAAATTTTGGGATCGATTCTAGCAAGAACACAAAGGGCATATCTCATATCGTCTTGGGTGCAACTGATAGGTGAATATCATTGCGATATTGTTCTTAGGCCGATTTTGCTAGGACCGAAGGTTGTTTCTTCATTCTCTACTTTTGTTTATGCATTTATTTTATGACTAGTTATCATCACGATAAATTCGTTATAATCCTTAAAGTGAAAGGGATGCATACAGATAAGTCCCACAAGTGGTATCAGAGCACTAGGCCACGAATTTTTTTTGATGATTTTCATAAAATTGGATATAAACAATAAAAGGAATTTCGAAAAAAAAAAAAAAGGATTTCGGCTGAAAAAAATTTTTGCCGAGAGGAATATTTTTTTTGCCTTCTGTTTTTCGTTTTTTTTTTCTTTTGTTTGATGATCTATTTCCATTTTTATTTTTCATATTGTTGTTTTAATCAGTTAAAATTATCATATGAAGAATTGGTAGATTTTGATTTAATGAAGATTAAGTTAAAATGTAAATGGAATCGTCATGTTGATGATATAAAAATTGTTTTTGCTATATAGTTTTTGGCATATACGGTTAATCATGTTTCATTAATTCATATGCTAATCATGTTCTAATAACAACTATAAACGATTTTCTTCATCGAATTCTTGTTTTAGGGCATGTTTGCCGCAAAAAGAAAAAAAAGAGGCATTAGGGTTCTTGTTTTTTTTAGCCGTGAAAAAAAAAAAAAAAATTTATTTTTGTTTCTTGTTCACGTCTTGTGATTTAAAAAAAAACAATTTCTGTTTTTTTCTTTTTTTCTTTGAAAACCGAGAAAAGTTTTTTTTGGTGCCCGTTTTTTATTTCAAAATTAGTTGAAACATTAAAAAAAAAAATTCTGTTTTTTTTACTGTTTTGCCGAGACACAAAAAAAGGGGAATTTTTTTGTTGTTTTTGGCCAATTAATTATTGTGAAGCGGTTCATAATTCATAGATACCTAATTATTTTAAAGAGGTTTAAAATAATGATTGGATTAAATTCATATTACAAGTTTAATGTGAATTAAGATTAAAATTAATGTGATTAATTGAGGAATTGTCACTTAATTTGATCATTTAAATAGGTGGTTTGGGTAAAATTAATCTACATAATTAAAGAATTATGTCTTGTATGTTTATTTTTTTTAGTTGATGCATTTATTTTAGTTGAATGAATCGTTGAATGGTTTTATTTACGTATTTTTGCAATCGGTTGTAATTTGTAATACCTAGTGTGGCCTTAGTCAAATTATGTTTTCGTAATGATGGGAACATAATTTTTAATGTAATTTGAGATTTCGTATCTCCGTTTTGGTTTTCTTTATTTATTACGGTTTTGAAATTAGAATGTAAATAGGTTTATTATGTAATTTTTAAATTGTAATTTTTGAGAAGACTAAAGATGGAGATTGGAGCTCACTCCCGCTACATGGATCAAGATGGAACATCAAGACAAGCTTCTCGGGTCCATGGATGGATTCCAAAGTTGTATTTATGTTCATTTTGATAGGATAGGCCACACTAGGACTTTATTTTGTTTTACGTTTTACCGTTCTTATTGCTTTTCATTCACATGCTAGTTAATGCATCATATTCCGCCTAAAACCAAACCACCTACTAAAATGCATGAAAATTGACACATATAGGTTGTATGTTAGTTTTCATAGACATACAAATGTCACTCAGTTTAAGCCATCACCTTAGTTTATTCATTCACGCATGCTAGATATTAGTTCACTTAAAATGAATTAAAATAAAGTTGATGGGATCTTCCTCTAAAACGGAAATTGAGATTAGTCTTTATAAGGGCAAACAATTATGAATCCCTTCTTCGTCGGTAGGCATAATATGACCCCTTCTACGTTGGGTAAGTAGTTTGTGTTGACTTAGTTTATCTCAACATTATAGTCCGAAGAGTTTCTCGTGATTCTGATGGACTAAAGATAGAATTTACAGAAATTTATCGACCAAGAATTCTAACAGTAGAATTAGCTAAAAGGTTAGCTTATCAATTTACAGATAATTGAGTCTTGGGATCATTTATATAATTCTTGAGGAAGGTCAATTGTATAAATGCTTGAGTCTTCGCGTTATGACAGTAGTTCATTAGACTTAAAAACATAACGATGCACATGCTTATTATTTTTATTCTTCTTTTCGCAGTGTAGAACACGATTATTTTGATAATACTGTTACAACAAAATGGCTGGAAATAACGAAATCCCAATGTCGAGTGCCACACTTGGACGCGAGTCCTGGCTTAAAATCTTTATGGACAACATGAATTAGTTCACACGACTGAAGAATGATGAGTCAAACTTTGCGGACTGGGAGGCAGCACTACGGAATGCTGCCATTGCTGACGGTAAGCTCAAGTACTTAACTGAGCCAATACCGCCAAACCCAGGCCCAAATGCAAGAGTCAACGATACAGTTGCTTATAGTGACTTCGTTATGGAAGCGGGTGCGATAAAGAACGTACTCATCTTTGCAATGGAAACCAATTTACAGAGACGCTTCATTGCCCAAGGTGCAAACAAGATTTTCACCCCGCTCACTAACGAGTTCTCAAAAGCACCGAGAATCGTTACTTATGAGCATACCTATGGCTTCTTTGATGCGAAACTCCAGAAGGGCCAACCGGTTAGCCCACACATTCTTCACATGATTGAGAATGTCGAGAAGCTGGAGGCACTTAATTGCAAAATCAGTGAGAGCATAGTCATTGACCGTATGCTTCATTCACTTCATGATGGTTTTGCCCTTTTCAGGGCAAATTACTATATGAATGACATGAAGAAAAGTCCTCATGAGCTCCACTCTCTTCTCGTGCAGACCGAGAAGGATATGAAATTGAGTGGGAGCATGAAGCAAGATGTTCTTATGATTTCCAATAAAAGTAAGGGTAAGGGCAAGGCTCATGGCGACCTAGCTATAGGTAAGCCAAAGTTTAAAAAGCCAGGAAACGGTAAGAGTGGGCCTGGTGAGACTAGTGGCTCACAGGGCATGGCAAAGAGCAAGGGCGGTGACATTGAGTGCCACCATTGTCACAAGACTGGACATTGGAGGAGGAAATGTTCCGTGTACCGTGAGGACATAAAAGCAGGCCGCGTCGTTCCTGTTGGTATGTCATCTTATATTCATATGATTGAGATTAACCATGCAAGTTTCGGAACTTGGGTACTTGATACTGGTTGTGGTTCTCATCTGTGTAATCATTTGCAGGACCTAATAAACATCACATCTCTCGGAAAGGGTGATGTGGACCTGCGAGTCAGGAATGGAGCTAGAGTAGCTGCTGTCTCGAAAGGAACATATGTAATCCAACTCCCTAGTGGTTTTGAGTTATTTTTAAATAAATGTTACTATGTACCCAGCTTGTCTAAGAACATTATTTCAGTTTTCGTACTTGATAAAGACGGACTTTCATTTATAGTAAAGGATAATAGCTGTATTTTCTCTTTCAATGAAATGATTTATGGAAATGCGGTTTCCATGAATGGAATTTATATCTTAGATCAAACCACGGAAGTACTACACGTGAATAATAAGAACTTAAAGGTTGGTGACAAAGATCAAACCTATCTATGGCATTGTCGAATGGGACACATAAATGAGAAACGTGTAAAGAAACTCGTCGATAATGGGACCATTCCCGCATTCGATTTTTCTACATATGGCACGTGTGAATCATGTCTCATTGGCAAAATAACTCGAATTTCCTTCAAACGTGTTGGAATGCGAGCTAGTGACCTATTAGGACTCATACATACTGATGTTTGTGGACCTATGTCAATTACCGCTAGAGATGGCTATAGATATTTTATCACTTTCACGGACGATTTGAGTAGATACGGACATGTAGATACCCGTATCCGTCGATTTTGGAATTTATAGAGAACCCGACAAACACCCGATGATGATAGGACACATGTATTCTTCAGTTGTCATTGTCATTATTTGGGCTCGTTTTACGATGTAGAATGAGCGTTGTCGATTTTAGTATTTTATTAATTTAAATGATATTTAAATTAAAGCTTTCTTTAAGGTGAATTCAATTTATTTTATTTTATTTTGAATTTATTTTCTCAAAGTTTATTTTATTGAAAATAAAATAAATATTTGATTTGAAAAATCATTTTATGAGTATATTTGATTTGAAAAATCATTTATTTTAATGTGTTAATTGATTTGAAAAATCGATTTAAAAATCGAAAAAACTCGTTTTAAACACACGTTTTGGAGCTTGATTATAGCTCGGTTTTTGAGCCCGTTTTCTTTACGAGTTGGCACAAATCTCGAGTACACTAACCAACCTAAGCCTCTACCCATCCAACCCCAGTTCGAACCCCATAACCACGGCCCAAATCCCATCCCAAGCACCCCCCAACAGCCCGCATAAAACACGAGCAGCCCCCCCTGTTTTGCGTGCCAAAACCCGAGTCCAAAACCCGCTCCAAACACCACCAAAACCCGTGCCCATTAACCCTAACCCATACCCTAGTATCCTACCCATATTACCTTACCTTAACCACCAAGAAAACCCGTCACAAAGCCTTTCAAACCCTCACAAAAGCTGCTGGACAGCAGCTATGCGTGAATGAGCCCGTCTGCCTCTCCCCCCTTTTACCCTACTTTAACTCCTTATAAATACCACCCATTCACCATACATTCATGCCTCTAAGTTCTCCATACATACAACCGTCATTCACAAGCTTTAAACTTCAGAAACAAACCCTAATTGCCTCTCAAAAACCCTCGACAAAACCGACTTACAAACTGAGAATCAGTTTGTGTGTCTTCTTTGAAACCGTTCGTTCTCCCTTCAAACCTCCATCAAAATTCGAGTTTCTTATTCCAAATTAACCATACAACATCCATCTACACATTAGACAAATATTTGCGAGCCAAATTGCCCTTGAGAGTACACGAATTCCCTCGAAAAACAGAGTGTTATACACTCTGTTTTCGCGGCTTTTCCTGTCTGTCTAGTTCTGTTTGTGCTCGTTTTTCGTGCCCAATAACTCAAAACGAGCGGGGATTGTTTTAATATCTCTGTTTGCCTCTCTTTCTAGTTTTCAAAACATCTTTTAAGTCGAATTTTCACCGTGAAACGAGAGAGATATCGCAGTTTGAAAGTTGCTGTCTAGATTTGCAAAAAACGTGTTGTTTGCTTTGTTTCTTCGTCGACGACGACCTCTCGAGATAAAATCTACCATCGATTACGACCCAAGACGGTGTCAACGATACATGTAGCTTTAGGGTGCATCAAATCCTCCTCTTTCTCCCTTTTATTTCGTTTTTTGTGTTTGTTTTTTTATAGTTCGTTTTTGTTTGTTTATCGTTTTTGTTTATCGATTGTTCTTATTAACTATGAAATTAGTTTAGTCCGAGTATGAGTTAAAGTACCACCATGAACACCCGCGTTGACTTGAGATGGGAAAGAAACTGCTACATCAGTCGGTCGTACACCCCCGTCTCATTTACATATCCTCGTGTTCAAGGTAGGGCATTAATAAAAACAAATTCTGACTTCGCTCTTCGCTTTTGACCCCTCTCTTCTCTCGTGTGATTCGACCTACCCCTGGACCATTTACATGTTAGTATGACCTCTGATTGTTAACATATAACTCGTTTAGATGACATTAGATCAGTTTAATAACTTAATTAGATACTTTAGGGTACATCGACATAGCTTTTAAAACCGATTAACAATTCTGTAACTTAATTGAATGCATCTCTCTCTTTCACCTAATTTCTCGCTAGTATAAGAGTGCGTGATTAGCACCTTCTTATTAACACTCGATGAGTTAATTTAATTAGCGAACTTGACCTAATTTGACCCCTTTAGGCGGTGTAGAATACGCCTTTGCGCGACATCCTTTCAATCGATCAACGTCGTTTCTAACTTGTTTTCTAATTCGTTTCGAGCTCGTTTCGCAATCAATCTATCTAACCTAATGAATCTAACCTAAGGATTAGGGTATGCTAGATCGTGTAGGCCGTGTTTGGCCGTGTCCTTGTAGTCCCTTTTTCTCGTTATTTTCTCGTCTCTATCTCGTTATTTCGTATCTTGTAATCACTTTGTTTATCGAGTCGTGTTTGGTAGTTTGTTTGTAATTTTCAAGTTAGTTTTCTTTTATCGAGTCAAAACCTCTTTCAAAAAACCTTAGTCTTGTTTGGTTAGACGGTTGTGCCCCAATGCAAGTAAGAGCGTAGTAAATCGCATGTTGTTTAAAGCAACATGGCCCGATTTATGCTAATGCATGCTTTGGTGTGTGACCCAATGTCTAATTCGATAAGATTAAGTGAAAGCACGCATTACGAGGAGTGACCCAAGGCCGTGAGTCATGTAAGCCGTGGGCCACCCCTCTTGTGCATGTTTTCCTTAGCCGAATGGCCATGTATTGCGTCGTGTGTGTAGCGTTGTATTTTATATCGAGTTGTATCTTTAATTTATCGTTGCGTCGGCATGAAATGCCTGGTTTGTAATAGGATAGATCCCAACGGCTCCCCCATTCCCACTAAGCCTTGTTTGTTCCGTTTATATGTTGTTAGATCAATCAACCCACATGCTAAATTACAACTTTGACAAAGTTAGTTTAGTTGCATCTAAAACGACATAGAAATTGTTGTCACATGTTAGGGTTTTAAAACGATGTTTGCATATCATATATCGTAGTAGCTATGACCTTGTTTGAAATCCGACACTTGACTTAGTAGAGGCCGTTATTGACGGGCGGGGTTAGGTGTCCTTATGGGCTTCCTAACACGTACCCTCACCCCTTACTCAAGATCTATGGTTTGTGGATCCGTCTAAATACCATTGGATTACGAGAGTCATTCAAATCGAGTGATATAGGGTACAAGTCTTTATCTTTAATCACTCGTAGTCGATTGGCTTTATGCTTTTCGATGAAAGGTGTAAAGTTGACTTGAACGGTTCCAAGTTCCCAAAAAACTTGGTGGCGACTCTAATTTGTCTTAATTCGATATGGAAGAACCTCGAGTCGATTATGCCTAGTGTGGATGAAGTAAATGTAGATCTATATACATACTAACATACTCATATATGTCGAAATTAATTTGTCATAAAATTAAATACGGATTTTATGCAGGCAAACAATATGATAAAATAGAGGAGAAATCATGTTCTTACATTGGGATTTCGGTTTTATTGGGCACAAAAGAAATCTCCTTTTCTTTTGTTCTTGAGCTTTTCCTAAGATGGAAGAACAAGATCCAAGTATAGGATCTCTCCCTAAGCTTAATACCCAAGGCTTTCTCTTAATTCAAATTAATATTATAAGTACTAGTATAATAGAAAATTGAACCAAAATATTTATAAAACACTTAAATATTTCGGTTTTGTTGAGAGAAGAAGAGGAGGATTTTTATTCTCTCTAGAATTGTATTTTTGGATGATGGAATGAATGAATACACTAAATCATTTTAGTGTTATTAGGTAAAAATTATAGAAAAATCATGATGGGTTTTCTCTTCTCAAAACCGTGTAAGAGGAGGGATTTTGGGGGGCCAATGCATGGAAAAATTGTTCTTTACAATAAACAATAGGGTTGCATGGCTAGTGACTAGGGTAATCATCATGCCCTCCACTAATTACAATCAACATATAATTAGCTTAAAAAACTCTCTAATTTTCGGCCCATTTGATAATATGCATTCCATATTATTTTTGTCAATTGTCAATATGTCACATGTCATATGTGACATAAATTTGTTATGTATTTTTAACATATTAAAAATCAACGTATTAATAAAAATACGTCACATGCAAAAATCGACTTAGTAATTTCATAATTACTTGTGCCAAAATATTTTACCATTTATAAATCACAACAGATTGTATTTATAATAATTCATTCAATTTCGATTGTTTCTTTAAACATTTATTTCATCCGAGTAATGATACAATTCAATTACTCAGACCGTATCTCATGTAATCACATTTCAATTTGATACGTAAATTTTACTTCCAAAAATCGTCCGTCAATTTTCAAGTAATTTAATTAACTCGTAACATTATACGATTAATTAAATAATCAATTAAGAGTGTTGCCCTATAGGTATGACCTAGGGGGTCAATTGATCACCACCGTCGCACGACAGTAATGTCAAACTCTAGTCAGCCAATCATTACCGATATATGTTGACCAGTTGACAGTAACAAAATTACTTCCCAATTGTATTCTTTATAAACATGTGATCATCATGATCAACAGTCGTGATCGCATTATTGTCGGAGGACACATATTCCAACAATCTCCCACTTGTCCTCGACAAGTGTGCGTCACCAATTCTCTTGTCCTATTACTATCTCCCACTCAATGCAAGGTGTCTTTCAGGTCGTACTTGCAAGTGATCATATCGAGAGTGGTTTTCTCGATCTGGAGAATAACTAATTGACCGGACTTATCTATCATATATAATTTCCGAGCGTGGCCACGCATTTCCTGTTCATTACTCCTCGAGTGGCCCTGAGATATTGTTATAACCCTGACTAGGGATGGACAATTCCTATCGCACTCATTCCCTTCGACTAGCCACAGCCATCATAACCCAAAATATGCCCATTTGACCCCATTTACGAAGGTCGTAGTAACACAAATCAAAGTTAATCTGAAATTGTGCCATCTTAGGCGAATAGTCTTTAGTCAAAAGAATCGACTCATTTGAATACTATAGTAGCTCTCGCCACGACCAGGCTATATAAATTTGCCAGAACTCTATAAGCGGTCATTAGGCCCGACAAAATGTTCCTAACAGTCTGCCTATGTGACCGATTAGTCATCTCACATGACTCTATGGCACTTGAACTTGCCATCAATCGCATCACACTCTAGTCACTTCGAGACGTCACCTCATACAAGTAACTATGGGCAAAAACAATGTTAATCCATGTTCACTTTAACGGGGTTCAATTGTCTCTACAACCCGTTTGGATATAACAATGTACAAGGTGAGTTAATAACTCAAACGACAAATGTCGACATCACACTCGGGTAGTCAATATCATATTACAACCTTGTGATGTATATCATAAGTGTAAACACTTATTGATTGCAATAGAAGTTTAACATGCCATGTGTCCATGTGTTCAAACTTCTTACACTTGCAATTTCCTTCACATTCATGTTCTCTCTCATAGCATGAATCTTACCAAGTACACATCAAGGTTCCCGACCTTGGTTTTGGTTCTTTAACTTGAAAGAACTTTCTTATCGACTATCACATAACGAACGAATTTGCGATGAATAATATAACTTGTACCGATCAAGTATTCCATCCACACACAATGCACTAGGTATATGTTTTGTAGAATCTTGTAACAATTGACAAGATTATTTAGCTTAGCACTTCTCACAAGTCCTAGCTTTACTAGGAAAGATTATTTTTGAATAACCTCTTATTCAACCAAACATCTTTCCAAAACATCTCATTTCTCTTTCTGGGCTTGAAAGAATTGGGATTCTCATAAATCCTCATATGTGCTCGGATTTTCTACAATATGTGCAACCTCTTAACACACAATGGAACATTCCGTCAAACACTGAAATCGCTCATCGGATTCTACTTGAGAATTCATGACGTTTCTATCAATCATCATGCTCTTATGCATATGATTCATAATTGGACATGTGCATGATAATTCTAATGGCGGAAACATTAGTAACTAATAATCATGACATCAACCGTTCTTAGGTTCAATGAACTACCATGACTGCTAATGGTAATCCCATTTTCATTCATATGAATAACCTATGTGTATGTTGATACGATGTGTATCTCTTAATACTAATCCAACATCCCTTGATGTAATTGGATTCATCATTGTCCATTTTCATCCAGAATTGAAAACTCAAAAGCTTCTTTATGAAAGAAGGTATTAGCTCGTCATTCTTTAATGAGTGATGAGTTGTAAACATTCAAAGGATGATAGCTCCCACTAAATTCCATGTCTTCACATGAGAATTTCCTAACTCCCACTCAATTCTACACATTTCGAAATTGACTTCTCAATCGAAATTTATTCAAAAATTTAAATATAAATTGCATTGCCAAGTTATTAGGATAAGCCCATATATGTTCCCATCATATCCCTTCAAAATACCTATTTTGAAGTGGTCTCATCTTAACCTTACGGAAAGATATTTTAAATCTCCAACACACTCATGTCATAATGATGTGTAGTAATGTCATTATTCAAATATAAACAATATCTAGAATACGTCCTTCGCAAATACCCTTTTGGAAGGAGGTTTAACCATTTCATAGCGAGGTTAAGCAATGACATTTGCGTGGTTAAAACTTTGGTCGTTGAAGATATCGGTATATCAATCTTTGCAACTCGATCATAACTAGTATGTTACTATGATTCATTTAGGCTCTTAAGTAAATCTCAAGGTTGAAACTATTGGTCAAATGTTTCATAAACTTAGTCAAAAACTTGTTAAGACTTTACATTAGTCATTTTTCTTCCAAAACTTTCTTTTGGTCTCCTCGTGTAGTTATCTTGAGAATATTCTCTTATGATTACTTCACTTGGTCTCTTTAGTCATATAGAACTAACTTGAGACCATAGATCTCATCTATTCGGCATACTATGTAAATAAATATACCTTCATTCAAATCATTCTCTCTTGCATAGATCTTCATATACACAAGTACACAATTTTATCTTGCCTTGTGTGTTGTGTCCTCATTTTTCTCCCACTCTATCTTTAGAACAAATACACTAAACATTCAAAGATAGCATATGAGACACAAATTAATGATGTTGAAGTATAAGGAGAACTATCTAATATATAGACTAATAGTTATTGATTTCATATGTGTACTTGGTAGTTGACATTCCTTTAAGAGAGTTCATAGACTCAAAATCGCTTCATAAATGATCATACACAAGCCTTAAGCATGTGGACATATAATGAAACCCGTCATTATATTTGTCTATTAGATCACTTTAAGTGACTAATCTTATGTTTCAAAGTGCAAGCATTTAAAGATGAATTTTAGAACATGAAAGGATAAATGATAAAACGGGTGACTTGGGTTGCAAACCAAGTCACCATCATCCAAAATACAAACCATTATCCAAAATACTTTTCCATGTCGAACACGGAAACTTAAAGTTCTAAAGATTCAAAACATAAATTAAGTAAGACAATGAAAAGCAAAGCTCCATAAAAGATATCCATAGCTTCTCCATGGTTTATCATGCTTGCTTTTCCTTTCCCTTGTCTTTGCTTGGTGGAGGCCCTATTTACAATAAAAAGGGAGATACATTATCACAACTTTGCATCATAATACCATAGTTGAATTAGAAACATAAAAGAAGGATAGTCATTTACCTACTGGAGTGATCTTTCCAGCTTCGATATCACCAAGGTATTTGGAACAATTTCTTTTCCAATGTCCCATGCCATTACAATAATGACATTTATCAAGAGGACCCTTCTTGACTTTTGAGGTGCTAGCTGCACAAGACTTAGCTTTGGTGAATGTGGGAGCTTGCTTCTTGCCCTTTCTCCCATTCTTCTTGAACTTCCCCTTACTCTTAGTGCTTATGTTAAGCACATCCTTGGGAGGGTTCACATTTAACCCCATGTCCCTCTCGGCTTGCACAAGTAACTTGTGCAACTCCTCAAGAGACACATCCTTGTCTTACATGTTGAAATTCACCCGGAATTGCACATATGCCTTGACTTTGGACAAGGAGTGTAGAATCCTATCTACGATGAGTTCTTTGGGGATTTCAACCTTTTGAATTTTCAAGGTCTCGACAAGCTCCATGAGTTTGAGCACATGAGGGCTAACCTTTTGGCCCTCTTTGAAGTCGAGATCAAAGAATGCCGCGGCCGCCTCATATTGGACGATCCGCGGAGTTTGTGAAAACATGGTCACAAGTTTGGAGTATATCTCATTAGCATTGCCCATTTTGAAGGCTCTCCTTTGGAGGTCCGCCTCCATCGCAAATATTAAGACATTTTTCATTGCGGCGGACTCCTTTTGGTAAGCCTCATATGCTTCCCTAGTGGCCGCGGTAGACCTAGTGGAGGGTTCGGGTGGAGAGGCCTCGGTAAGGTAACGAAGCTTGTCGTCACCTTCGGCGGCTAATTTGAGTTGGGCATCCCATTCGGAGAAATTTGACCCATTCTTTTCAAGTTTACATCGATCCATAAAGGATCGGAGGCATGACGAACTAGCGAGAGGTGTGGCATTAGGAGTTGGTGTTGGTGTTGCCATTTGTTATGAAAAAGAAGTGGTCTACAAAACAAAATATAAGGAGTATAACAATTGTCGTTTTAATAATACTCGTAAAAATGTATGATTTAAACAAGTTTTATGCATTTTTCTAGTGACCTCTACCCAACTAGATAAATGATTCCAAGACCCAAATTCATATCGACTTAGGCACGGTGGGGCCGATACATCCTTTATCAATATAACTCGGTGGATTAACGTTTAATCGATTCTACTTTTAGAACTCTTGGTCGATAATATTACATTAACAATTATCTTTAGCCCAAAACACATTCGACAAGGGCACGGTGGGGCCGATACATCCCTTATCAAAAACTTTTGTTGAGTTCAATCCAAATTTCGAATAAATGTGTCCATGATCCAAACCCACATTAACTTGGGCACGGTGTGGCCGATACATCCCTTATCAACATGAATTCGGTGGATTAACATTCATCACCCACTTCCCCTACGTAACAAGGTTTGTACCCCGGTGGGGCCGAGCGCACTCCTTCGCGAAATAGGTTTTCATGGTTTCTACTATTTGGTAAGGCTATGTCTCAATTAATTGTTTTAGCGAGAGGTCATGTCAATTTATTATCTATCACGTTTTAAGTGAACTAAAGCGGTGAACTATGATAATTTTAATTGACACGGTCGATAAACTCGATAAAATAACAATGCATGTTTAGTTGTGGCGATTTAGCGATGCATGTGACATAAAATAAAATGCAAGCATAAAGATAAATAAATCCTAGTATGGCCTTTCCTAAAATAGAAAAACTATTTAACTATTACATATTCGGAAACCAACTCCATTGGTCCCTTGAACTTCGGTTGTAGCACGCATCTCGAGGTAACACCGTCTTTATGTATCGCCATTCTTGAAGAAATCCGTCTTTGGGAACTCCGGAATGAATAAAATTACATAATAAATTACATAATTTCCTATTATACATTTGTAACTAAAATAAAATAAATCTATTAAATTACAAAACGGTGATACGAGATCACAATAAAAATTACAACCGAATCGATATTCCCATACATTTCGGGAAATACCAATTAAAATCTAAGGCTATACTAAGTAAAATTACATAATTCAAAATTACATAAATTAAAATTATGACAATCATAAAGAAAAATGCAGCATTATAATATGTATGAACATGCTCAAATTTATGCTAAATCGCCTTTAATATTTATGCATAAGTTAAGTACCCTAACCTCTTAGGACTCAAAATTTAGTCTTCACTAATAATTTGACCATAATTAACCCATATTTTATAAAATTGTTCATAAATGGACCAAAAATTACAAAAATAAGCTATAAACTTCAAATAAACCACAAAATTTCAAATAAATTCAAAATTTGAAATTTAAACTTATGAACATTCTGGAAAATTACCATGACACTCATAATGTTCAAAATCTTAGGTTAAAAATTTCGAAATTTTCCCGGAAAAACAATGTTGCGGTTTATCGATTTTTAATAAAATAATCATAAAAACATGGAAAAATTATATTCACTAACTTCTCAATTTTAGATCTGAAAAAGATAATAAACTGCAACATTAGACGTTTTTCCTAAGTCATAGATTATGTTTTATTAATTTTCCACTAATAATGTCACTATTTATGCTATTTTTCTTCAAAAATCCATAAATCATGCAAAAAAGACTTCTTTATAGCCAATTATTTTACACACATCTTGTAAAATTGCATGTGACAACATATTAATTTTCTATGACCAGATTCGAAATTTAACTCATATTAACCTATTTTTCACCTAAATCCGAATTTAATAATGAAAAATTCATTTTTCGAGCATCACAAGTCCAAAAATTATGAAACTTTACAGGTTATCTCAAAATAATATATGTGACAACATATCCAAATATCAATGGAAAATTCGAAGTATAGCTAATTTTAGACCAAAAATGACATTTTTACTCATAAAATCACATTTAAATGTCATTATTGTAAATTATGAACAATAAAAATCCGAAAAATTAACCAAAATATCCTAAAACATTTTAGGACCAGAAATATTAACATGCATGGATTAATTTCGTGATATCTCATAATAACACAAATTTTACAAGTTTTATTTGTTATTCTTATAACTCGGAAAAACTTTTAACCGATTTGCATGCAAACAACCGTGGCTCTTGATACCGATTGAAGGAAATGTAGATCTATATACATACTAACATACTCATATATGTCGAAATTAATTTGTCATAAAATTAAATACGGATTTTATGCATGCAAACAATATGATAAAATAGAGGAGAAATCATGTTCTTACATTGGGATTTCGGTTTTATTGGGCACAAAAGAAATCTCCTTTTCTTTTGTTCTTGAGCTTTTCCTAAGATGGAAGAACAAGATCCAAGTATAGGATCTCTCCCTAAGCTTAATACCCAAGGCTTTCTCTTAATTCAAATTAATATTCTAAGTACTAGTATAATATTAATCTAGTAGAAAATTGAACCAAAATATTTATAAAACACTTAAATATTTCGGTTTTGATGAGAGAAGAAGAGGAGGATTTTTATTCTCTCTAGAATTGTATTTTTGGATGATGGAATGAATGAATACACTAAAACATTTTAGTGTTATTAGGTAAAAATTATAGAAAAATCATGATGGGTTTTGTCTTCTCAAAACCGTGTAAGAGGAGGGATTTTGGGGAGCCAATGCATGGAAAAATTGTTCTTTACAATAAACAATAGGGTTGCATGGCTAGTGACTAGGGTAATCATCATGCCCTCCACTAATTACAATCAACATATAATTAGCTTAAAAACCCTCTAATTTTCGGCCCATTTGATAATATGGATTCCATATTATTTTTGTCAATTGTCAATATGTCACATGTCATATGTGACATAAATTTGTTATGTATTTTTAACATATTAAAAATCAACGTATTAATAAAAATACGTCACATACAAAAATCGACTTAGTAATTTCATAATTACTTGTGCCAAAATATTTTACCATTTATAAATCACAACAGATTGTATTTATAATAATTCATTCAATTTCGATTGTTTCTTTAAACATTTATTTCATCCGAGTAATGATACAATTCAATTACTCAGACCGTATCTCATTTAATCACATTTCAATTTGATACGTAAATTTTACTTCCAAAAATCGTCCGTCAATTTTCAAGTAATTTAATTAACTCGTAACATTATACGATTAATTAAATAATCAATTAAGAGTGTTACCCTATAGGTATGACCTAGGGGGTCAACTGATCACCACCGTCGCACGACAGTAATGTCAAACTCTAGTCAGCCAATCATTACCGATATATGTTGACCAGTTGACAGTAACAAAATTACTTCCCAATTGTATTCTTTATAATGAGATTTAAACATGTGATCATCATGATCAACAGTCGTGATCGCATTATTGTCGAAGGACACATATTCCAACAGTGGATCCCGCGGACGCAGTTCCTGAGGGCCTTGTCCACAGTTTGGCGACTCCGATGGGGAAAAGAGGACTAGTTACACTTTGTTTCTAGGGTCTTTTCCTCCGAGGTGGAACTTGAAAAGAAAGTATTGGAAAGTA
>NW_027413511.1:0-31707 GCF_048544455.1 Silene latifolia | reverse complement strand
CCGAGTCTACTCTCATGGCTGTCAACTGAGGGGTAATATCCGTATAATACCCTTAAAAATTAGGACTATAACGCAAATTTTATATGTGATTATAGTCATAAAACGAAAATACAATAAAGAAACGATAAAGCATTAGAAATAACCTCGGGTCCTTTGAGATGTGGCCTAAGAACAGAAATCAAAGTAGATTTCCTCCTAATCGATACACCCAAGACCGTCTGAGACTATGCCCTTGTGCTAGAAATGAATTCTCTAATTGCCTTGCAATATTGAGAGAATAGTTGTGTGAGTTTTTCTTAGATGTGAGATCTAGGTTTTGAGAAAGAAAAATGCCCTTCCAAAACCCTAATTTTGTTTTCAAGATGAATTAGGTTACAAAAGGAGAGAAGGCTCTCCTTTTGTTGCTCGGCCAACCGTGTGCTATCATGGGGAAGTGGGCTTCCACTTCCTCTTAATTTTAACTCGTGGTCCGGCTCGAAAAATGCTAAATGTATATGACACGATTTTATTATAAATCGTCTTCGGTTATCGGTTATTAAAAATATCAACTAGTAACATGACTCAGTCGATATATTAATACTTGTCCGACAATGACGATATTGTATAATTATATTCAATATACGTTAATTAAATATAATCGTTTATATTTAATTTACGAATTAACTGCTTAATTCGCCTTAGCCATTATTATTTAATCCGTATTAAATAATTATCTCAACATCGCATTTGACTAATTACTAGTCAATAACTCCGACTAACTGGTTAGTCAACTTTGGCATCAACATGACTGTATTTTCATACCGTCACATCTCTCAAACGTATCCTATAGGTGTGACTTTTAGGGACCAGTTGATCACCGCCATCTGTATGACAATAACGTCAAACTTATCTAGCTAGCCAACCGTTATTGATAAACGTGGACCAACTGATTATAATACAAAAGTATACCCTTTGATCTTTTTAGAGATTTAAAAGTCCTTGCACTAACTGTAAAGGACACCAGCCCCAACAAGCTCCCACTTGTCCATACAAGTGTATGTGCAATGATGTTATCCGCACTAACTGGAGGACACAGCTCCAACAAACTCCCACTTGTCCGTACAAGTGTATGTGCGATAACCGATTCTCATATTCATTTAAAATTTCTCCCACTCAATGTAAAACAATTTGCAGATCCGGATCCGCAAAGGTCGTATTTTACAATCGATCTGTATCTAGAGTGGTTTCCCCGACTAGAGAGTAACTCAACTGATAAAACGAATTCGTATTCGAGCATGGCCATGCATTTCAGTTACAGCTCCTCGAGTGGCCCTGAGAAATATCGAGTACCTGATAAAGGCTGAATATTTCCTTCAACTCGACTCCTTCCGATCTAAGCACAGCATGAAATGACCCAGAAAAAATCTACTTGGCCCCCTGTTACGGATGACCGTGAGAAAGAAACCAAAGTCACCCAAAATCTGCCTTAGTCTCAAGAGACAGTCGATAGTCAAAAGAATCGACTCTTAGGATCACCATGGAGGTCCTATCCACGACCGGGCACCGAATGTTATAAAACATTTAGGACTCCACGTCGATGTCACAATTGTGTCCTACGAGATATCCGTATAAATCGCCTCGTGATTAGTCACAACCTTTTGACTTATGGCTCGTTGAACCCACCATCAACCAACGTCACAAAATAATTACCTTGAGTTATCAGCTCACGTGGGCAATTAAGGACCAAAAATATAATGTTTGTTCAGTTCACTTTGTGGTGTTCAAAATTGTCGTACAAAACCACATGAAATACAAAATATATAAATATCAAAACGATGATGTCGTATAGAGTACATAAGGGAATGAATCTAATTCATAAAAGAGTACTACAACTTAGGAACACGTTTAATTCCCATGGAATTAACGTGCCCTTCATGCTTATCTTGTCGTAATGGTTTAGTGAAAGGATCTGCTATGTTATCATCGTAGCAATCTTTTCTATCACTACTTCCTTTTGCTCCACGTAATCTCGGATTAGATGAGCTTTCCGTTGTACATGTCTAGACTTGTTGCTAGACTTTGGCTCCTTAGCTTGGAAGATGGCACCTCTATTGTCGCAATAGATGGTGATCGGGTCATTCGAACTAGGCACTACGGATAGTCCTTGTAAGAATTGACGCATCCATATCGCTTCCTTTGCGACTTCGACGCGGCATAGTACTCGGACTCGGTCGTAGAATCTGTTTGTAACACTTTGTTTGGAACTCTTCCATTGATCGCAGCGCCATTAAGAGTAAAAACGAATCCAGGCCGAGATTTTGAGTCATCTCGATCCGTTTGGAAGCTAGCATCTGCGTAAACGGTTGCGCATAGCTTTTGATCGCCTCCATAAGTCAATGCCCAATCTTTAGTCCTCCGTAGGTACTTAAGAATGTTCTTGACACCATCCAATGTGATTCACCTGGATGCTGTTGGAATCGACTTGTCATACTCAATGCATATGCCACGTCGGGGCGTGTGCATATCATGGCATACATGATTGATCCTATAGCCGAGGCATAAGGAATCCGTGTCATGCGCTCTTTCTCTTCCGGTGTCTCTGGTGCCTGAGACTTGCTCAAATGCACCCCTGGAGCCATAGGAAGAAACCCCTTTTTGGAGTTAGTCATGCTGAATCTCTCTAGGATTTTGTCTATGTAAGAATCCTGACTGAGAGATAACATCCGTCGTGATCTATCTCGATAGATACGGATGCCCAGAATTCTTTGTGCCTCACCCAGATCTTTCATCTGGAAATGGTTTTTCAACCATACTTTCACCGAAGTTAAGAGAGGTATGTCATTCCCAATCAGGAGTATGTCATCGACATACGATATTAGGAAGACAATCTTGCTCCCACTCGACTTGATATAAAGACATGGTTCCTCGACCGATCGAGTAAATCCATTTTCTTTAATCACTTGGTCGAAGCGATGATTCCAACTCCGAGATGCTTGCTTAAGTCCATAAATGGAACGCTTAAGCTTGCACACTTTCTTAGGATGTTCAGGATCGATGAAACCTTCGGGTTGTACCATGTACAACTCTTCCTCCAAAAAACCGTTTAAGAAGGCGATTTTCACATCCATCTGCCAAATTTCATAGTCATGAAAAGCGGCAATCGCTAAGACAATCCGAATGGAACGCAAAGATGACTACGGGTGCAAAAATTTCATCGTAGTGCAAACCTGGCACTTGGGTGAAACCTTTAGCAACTAGTCGTGCTTTATAGATATCTTGTTGACCTTCCACAGAATGCTTTATCTTGTAAAGCCATTTGCATTGAAGGGGACGAACCTTAGCAGGTAAGTCAACAAGATCCCATACGTTGTTCTCATACATGGAGTCCATCTCGGATTGCATGGCCTCAAGCCATAGCTTAGAGTCAGAACTAGTCATGGCACCTTTATAGGTCGCGGGTTCACTACTCGTTAAGAGTAGAATGTCATCTATGTCATGTTCCTCGACCATACCTATGTATCTGTCCGGAGGAATAGAGACTCTTCCCGACCTCCTAGGTTCCTCAGGAATATTCACCGCAGCCGGGATTGAAGGAATTGGTTCCTCCAATAGTTGCTCGGTATTTGGTTCTGGAACCTCCGACAGCTCGAAGGTTCTATCACTCTTTGCATTCTCGAGAAATTCCTTCTCTAAGAATGTCGCACTAGCCGCAACAAATACACGTTGTTCGGTTGGCGAATAAAAGTAATGACCAAGTGTTCCTTTAGGATAACCTATAAAGTATGTCTTGACCGATCGCGGGCCGAGCTTATCCTCGTGTCTCCACTTGACAGAAGCCTCGTAGCCCCAAACCTGTATAAAGGACAAGTTAGGGACCGTTCCCTTCCATAGTTCATATGGAGTCTTGTCAACAGCTTTAGACGGACTTCGGTTAAGTATTAGAGCAAATGACGAGAAGAGCATAACCCCATAATGAGTCAGGCAACACCGTGTGACTCATCATGGATCGAACCATATCAAGTAGTGTTCGATTTCTCCGTTCGGACACACCATTCAACCGAGGTGTTCCAGGTGGAGTTAATCGTAGGGCAATCCCACGGTCCTTAAGGTGTTGATCAAACTCGTGAGAAAGATACTCGCCACCACGGTCGAGCGCAGTGTTTTAATCTTTCCGCCCGATGAGGTTCGTACCCGATTCTGGTATTCCTTGAATTTCTCAAAGCATTCACTTTTGTGCTTCATTAAGTAGACATAGCCATATCTACTTAAATCGTCCGTGAAAGTGATGAAATACTTATAGCCTTCTCGTGCGGTGATTGACATAGGCCCACACACATCCGTATGTATGAGTCCTAATAGGTCGCAAACACGCATTCCAACACCTTTGAAGGAAATTCGAGTCATCTTACCGATGAGACATGATTCACACGTGCCAAATGATTGAAAATCAAAGGCCGAGATAGCTCCATTCTTTATGAGCTGTTTTACGCGTTTCTCATTAATGTGTCCCATACGGCAGTGCCATAGATACGTTTGATCTTTGTCACCAACCTTTAACTTTTTATTCATTACGTGTAATATTTCGGTGGTCTGATCTAAAACATAAATTCCGTTCATGGAGAGTGCCTTGCCATAAATCATATCGTGTAATGAGAAAATGCAATAATTATTCTCTATTACAAATGAAAAACCAAGTTTGTCAAGTGCAGAATCTGAAATAATGTTTTTCGAAAGATTGGGTACATAATAGCAGTTATATAAAAATAACTCAAATCCGCTAGGAAGCCGGATCACGTATGTTCCCCTTGAGACGGCAGCCACTCGTGCTCCATTCCCGACACGCAGTCCACCTCACCCTTTACGAGGGGTTCGATGTTTCGAGCCCCGCACATGATTACACGGATGAGAACCACAACCAGTATCTAGTACCCAAGTTCCGTAACTTGGGTGGTTAATCTCAATCATATGAATAGAAGTAGAAAAGGAAGAAGACATACCAACAGGTTTAACGCGACCTGCTTTTATGTCCTCATGGTAAACAGGACATGTACGCCTCCAATGCCCAGTCTTGTGGCAATGATGGCATTCCATGTTTTCGGTTTTGCTCTTTGTCGCGCCTGATGAGTTGCTCGACTCACCAGGCCCACTCTTACCTGACCCTGACTTCTTGAACTTCGGTTTACCTCTTGCTAGGTTTGCCTTAGCTTTGCCCTTACCCTTGCCCTTGTTTGACACAAACGAGAACATCTTGTTTCAGGCTCCCACCGAACTTCATGTCCTTCTCGATGCATGCGAGAAGGGAATGCGATTCATGAGGACTTTTCTTCAAATCATTCATATAGTAATTCGCTCTAAAGAGCGCAAAACCATCGTGGATTGAATGAAGCATGCGGTCAATAACAATGTTCTCGCGATTTTACAATCAAGCGCCTCCGTCTCTCGACATTCTCAATCATGCTTTGAGAATGTGTGGGCTAACCGGGTTGGCCCTTTTCGGAGTCTCGCGTCAAAGAAGCGAGTGGTATGCTCATAGGTCACGATTCTCGGTGCTTTCGAGAATTCCTTAGTTAGCGTGGTGAAAATCTTGTTTGCACCTTGGGCTATGAAGCGTTTACGCAAATTGTATTCCATTGCAAAAATGAGTACGTTTTTAATCGCACCCGCTTCCATGACGAAGTCGCTATACGTGGAGACCTCGTTAACTCGAGCCGTGGGGCCTGGGGCTGGCGGAGGGGCTCGATCAAATACTTGAGCTTCCCGTCGGCGGTGGCGGCATTCCGTAATGCCGCCTCCCATTCCGCGAAGTTTGATCCATCATTCTTGATCTAGTAGACTGATTCATCCGATTCATGAAGATCCGGCCGGACTCACGGTCCAATGTGGCACTTGGCATTGGGTCATCGAGGATGCCAGCCATTATGTTATTAGCGCTTTAAAAACGTGATCTACGCTGAAAAAGAAAGAAAAACAAAAACGAAATAAGCAACTCATCGAGGTGATTTAAGTCTATTTAAAATTCATTTTAATCGTGTAGACTCATTGCACTTGCATAATTGATCTCCCTCAAGAATAATACAAGTGATCCCAAGACTCAATTTCCGTAAATTGATAAGCCAATTGTTTAGCTAGTTCTTCCGTAAGAACTCTTGGTCGATAGATTTCCGTAAATCCTATCTATAGTCCACCATAATCACAGGATCGTACGAGTGACCATAGTGTTGAGATAAAATAAATCAATCAGTTCCAACTTACCCGACGTAGAAGGGGTCATATTATGCCTACCGACGAAGAAGGGATTCATTGGAGTTTGACCTATAAAGACTGTTCTCAATTTTTGGTTATTCGAGGAAGATCCCATCAACTTAGTTTTAATTCATTTTAAGTGAACGAATAACTAGCATTACGTGAATGAATTAACTTAGGTGATGGCTTAAACTTGATCGTGTGACATAAGAATGTCATAGAAAACTAACGCGTGACCTCTATATGAGTCAGTTTTCATGCAATTATTAGGTGGTTTGGTTTTTAGGCGGAATATGATGCAATCTATCGTTACGATAAAATAAATAAAAGAATGCAAAACGTAAATAAAAATTCCTAGTGTGGCCTATCCTAGTAAAAAAAACATAATACAACTTTGGAATCCACCGTTGGACCCGAGAAGCTTGTCTTGATGTTCCATCTTTTTCATGCAGCGGGAGTGAGCATCCGGTCTCCATCTTTGGTCCTCTCAAAAATTACAATTAAAATTTACAAAAATAAACCTATTTACATTCTAAATAAAAACTGTAATTACAAGGGAAAAATAAAAATGGAGATACGAGATCTCAAAATACAACCAAGACCGTGTTCCATCATTACGGTAACACGTTCTACTAAGGCCACACTAAGTTACAACCGTTTGTAAAAATAAATAAATACGTAATTAAAAGCATTCAAGGCATTCAACAATAACGATAAAAATGCATCAACTAAAACAAATTTATTCGTGACATAATTCCGTAATTATGTTAAATTTATCCAAACCACCTTTAATGATTAAAATTATGTGACAAAACCGCTTTAATCAACTTAATTTTAATCCCTCATAATCCGTTACTTTAAATCGTTTTAAAATAACTATATGATATATAAGTGAACCGTTTCACTATCAAGCGAATGCATAAAATCCGTATTATGCACAAATTGGCCGAAAAAAAAAAACAAAACAATTTTTTTTTTTTTTCTTTCACGGCTGAACGTGAACAGTACAAATTTTTTTTTTTTTTTTTTATAATGCTGCTGATTGCCGAGAGCAACAAAAGAACAAAAAAAAAAATTCGGCTCAAAAAACGTGAGCAACAAAGATCAAAACAAAACGATTTGTTAAAACCCAATTGCAATTTAATCTAATCCGTATAGAATTGAAATTACAATTGATACATCTTTAACATATTGCAATAATTATCGATTAAAATTACAATATGCAAAGAACGATTGAAAACAAAAGATCGTCTGATCTAGCAAAAACGTGTGGCACGCAAATCTAGGCAAAAAAACAGAAAAACAGGCCGACAAAGGCCGCACGGTTTTCCAAAAAAAAAAATTGGCCGAGACAAAAAAAAAATTGTGCCGCACGAAATTTTATGCAAACAATTTATCGATTCAAATTCGTTTGATGAAAAACACATAGAAAAATTTACGTGGCCTCGCTCTGATACCACTTGAGGGGTAATATCCGTATAATACCCTTAAAAATTAGGACTATAACGCAAATTTTATATGTGATTATAGTCATAAAACGAAAATATAATAAAGAAACGATAAAGCATTAGAAATAACCTCGGGTCCTTTGAGATGTGGCCTAAGAACAGAAATCAAAGTAGATTTCCTCCTAATCGATACACCCAAGACCGTCTGAGACTATGCCCTTGTGCTAGAAATGAATTCTCTAATTGCCTTGCAATATTGAGAGAATAGTTGTGTGAGTTTTTCTTAGATGTGAGATCTAGGTTTTGAGAGAGAAAAATGCCCTTCCAAAACCCTAATTTTGTTTTCAAAATGAATTAGGTTACAAAAGGAGAGAAGGCTCTCCTTTTGTTGCTCGGCCAACCGTGTGCTATCATGGGGAAGTGGGCTTCCACTTCTTCTTAATTTTAACTCGTGGTCCAGCTCGAAAACTGCTAAATGTATATGACACGATTTTATTATAAATCGTCTTCGGTTATCGGTTATTAAAAATATCAACTAGTAACATGACTCAGTCGATATATTAATACTTGTCCGACAATGACGATATTGTATAATTATATTCAATATACATTAATTAAATATAATCGTTTATATTTAATTTACGAATTAACTGCTTAATTCGCCTTAGCCATTATTATTTAATCCGTATTAAATAATTATCTCAACATCGCATTTGACTAATTACTAGTCAATAACTCCGACTAACTGGTTAGTCAACTTTGGCATCAACATGACTGTATTTTCATACCGTCACATCTCTCAAACGTATCCTATAGGTGTGACTTTTAGGGACCAGTTGATCACCGCCATCTGTATGACAATAACGTCAAACTTATCTAGCAAGCCAACCGTTATTGATAAACGTGGACCAACTGATTATAATACAAAAGTATACCCTTTGATCCTTTTAGAGATTTAAAAGTCCTTGCACTAACTGTAAAGGACACCAGCCCCAACACAACGGCCACACCACAGCCTCCTCTCCACACGGCAGACCAGAGATCATGCCGTAGTCCTCCAGGGTGACTCCGACCTCTCCAAAAGGCATGTGAAAGGTCGAGGTCGTGTCCCAGTACCGATCGAGGAAAGCTCGAATCAGGCAAAGGTTAGCCCGAATCTTCCTCTCCTTGATCGCCCTCCACGCTCCCACCAAAGCTCTGAAGGCTCCTAGCTCGATGATGGCCTTCTCCTCCTCCATCAGTCTCTCGTAGGCCTCCATCATCGTCGTGTAGCCGGAAAAGGACCTCAAGTTCCCTGCATCCTGTATCAATCCAGGTCAAATGCTATCTTTAGAGCAAGACTAACGAGAAATGAAACAACAAGTGAATAAGGAAGGTAATAAGGAATGACAAGTTCGAGACTTACCAAACTCCTCGTCGTCCTGTAAGAGAGGTGGCTCTCTGCTACCCAAATGAGATGTCTACCATCCCATTTCTCAGCCCACTCAGGTGCCCCCGCTAGCTGGCGACCACCACGTCCTACGTTGGCCCGCCTCGGGACCTCCTCGACCTTCTCCTCAACTACCTCCTTGACCACCTCCTCGAGAGCGAGAGAAGGGTCGAATTCGATGTCCACGTCCATGGGAGCCCTTCCTGACGTAGAAGGAACGTCACCTGCAAAATTAAAGTAAATTAGGCCGCGCCAAATGACGACAGGCCTCGGTGAGGGTTGTTTCAAGCCTTTTCAAGCCCCTGAAAACGGCCTTTTCCCGCCATCTTTGGCCATTTCTCTCGAAAACCGACCATTCATGTGAAATATTGGGTCAACTCAAGTCTAAGTCCAAGCCTAGTCACGGGTTTGAGTCGAAATTTCGGCAGCATTTCGCTATAATAGCGATTATGCCCTAGAAAAGTGTCCTGAAAATGTCGTCAAAAATCAAAAATCCGAAATGGTAGGAAGTTTACCCATTATACAAGGGTTCCAAAAAACCAAATTTCATCAAAAATGGACAATTTTAAAGGCATTTTCGAAGCGATTTTCGAAACAGCTGAGAAACCGTCTCAAATTCGCTCAAATGATCAATGCTTGACGAAAATTCAAAACGAGTACATGGTTATGTTCCTAAAATTGCCAATTATCCATTTCTAATGTCTATTTTACAAGACAAATCCATTTGGGGGAAAAGCCCCAATATTTCGACATATTGGCTTGAAAAACCCTAATTTTTTTTCGATCAAAATCAAGCAAAATCAAGAATTAAAAGCTAGAATGTGACACATACCTCGATTAGTCATGATTAATGGCATGATTTGATCAAGTTTTGACGGATTATGGTTGGAATTTGAGAAGTTTTAATAGAAATTGTGTTTTGTTATTATGAATAAACACGGTTTTTAGTCGATTTTTTACTGAGACAGGGACGAGATTGGGAAAGAACACAGCACCTGCTGCGCCTCTTCCAAGAGTCGCAGCTCTTGCTGCGCCTCTTCCCCAGCTCCCATCCAGCTCAATTTTCAAAAGTTCGTTACAAGTTAGTTGTTTGGGGGCCCATCTTTGGTGCGCCTCTTCTCCAACACCATATATCATATATTCGGTTTTTTTGGACATTTACCCTTTTTATCCGGACCCGTATTTTATATTCAAGCAGACTGCGAACCGTCGCAGTATTTTATCTTCAAGCAGACTGTGAACCGTCGCAGTATTTTATCAGCCCGCATTTTTATGAGAAGCGCATCAGAACCGTCGCAGATTTATCTTCGCTGCATCGCGAACCATCGCAGATTTTTATCTTTTCATCGTGACTTCGCTTGCGAATGAGCGGATTTTCCAAGGTGTTGACACGCACCTTCATCGACATCTTATTATTTTCCCGCCAAGAGTTCATGACGACCGATTGCACTTCTCGAGAGATGGAGTTTGTTTGGAAGCAGACACAAGCAGATTCTGGGAAATGATTCAATCCAGACAGAATCATCAGCATATTCCCCAACGAGAGTTCGCTTGAGACCGACGCAAGCAGATTCCCCCAGCAGTCTCTACCGACGTCCTGATGTCCTCCATTTTATTTGTTCCGAGAAAGAAGTCTCAGGTATGATTTCTGCTTATGACTGGCGAGCCTCCTTACGTAGTCTAATGGACTTTAAACGACCCTCCCCGATAGTCGACAGACTCTAAAATGTTTCTGATGACAGGTCCTTGGCTCAGACCCCTTGAGCCACCTCCCGTCGCCATAGTCGTCAGGTTGTAATCTTCGATTGACCTGATGGCTATACTTTGACTTTCGCCTTGTCCAAGCCTCAGTCAAAGTGGTGGCTCTGTGATACTTCATTTCTGCACCTCCCGCCAACCACCCAGTGATGATTGGTGATGCGTGTCTTTTATATGATGTTTTACATCCCATTTTACACGCATTTCAGAGCTCATTCATGTAGTTTATGCTACATTTCTCCCTATTTCCGTCTACTTCCGTGTTTTGTACATTATTGCAGAAATGTTAAGAATTCAACGGGAAAATCAAGCTAAATCCGTCCCCGAGTATCCTGCATTGCATGTGGCGAGAAGTATTTGCTTAAGGAACGAGCTTGGTGCGCAATCCAAGACCCAAAAGACAAATCCACGAGTTTATAAGAAGCAAGTAGCAGCTCATTCAGTCGATCGACCATCTCTATCAGTCGATCGACTAACTATCGGGTTCCAGAAGCTACTGTTTGCTGAGGACCAGTCGATCGACCAGTTCCATTAGTCGATCGACCCAACTGCTATTTCAGACGAGAATTAGAAGACTGAGGAAGCGCAAGCCCATGATGCTAGGTTTAGGAAATAAGAAGTTACGTTACTTTCTATATAACGTAACCTAGAAACTTTCAGTTATCATCAAGTCATTCATTCAGTTTTGACCTAAGTTTTATTCACTAAGTTTTACATTAAGTTTACATACGGTTTTAGGAAGAATTAGGGTTTGGAATATTGTAAGCATTGGAATTTTCGCTCTTGTTCTTAATCATTCTTCTGCTATTCTCGGTATTCTTCTGCCCTATTTCAATTCATCTGTTTCGTTATTAGATTAGAATTGCTAGTAGCTTCCCGAAACCATCTTTATTGTTGTATGTTAATTGTTTGCCCTATCGCTTTAATTATGGATTCAACTCTTTTATGCCCTAGTATTATTATTAGTATCATTTTCAGCATGAGTAGCTACATAGTTTGTGCTAGGATGTAGGCGAATTGTAGCATAGGCGGCATTAGATTATACACGGCCTGAACCCGCGTGTTGGTCGATCGACCACTTTACCCGGTCGATCGACTGACCTCGTGAGCCTTATTTCGTTTTAATTGATTTTAATGTTGTATTTAACGAATCGAATGCATGCGACCAGTTAGATACCCTTTCGTGACTGACCCATCAGATCGAAAGATAGGGAAGTCTGTTGGACCATCAATTGAATCGACTAAACTGTGCTAAGATCGAAAGATAGGTATAGTTTAGACCATTAGTCACTTTTCTGGACGAGAGTCAGTTTTAGTGATCTTTGCGCGAGTTGAGACGAACACATAGGGTACTACCGATAGAGGAAGAGCTGAGTACTCTGTCAAGCTATTACGAGAACGATCTGTTCGAAGAAGACCCACAGTCTTCACCCGTTTCCACTTCTTCAGCCGAGACAGTTACCTCTCCAGAGATTCCAGTCATGGCCGAGGAAGTAAGTATAGCTAGTCATTAAGCCGACAAATTGAAAACTTATATAAGGGGTTCGAATTACCGGAGATGCCGGAAGTTCGAACCAAAGCCTTTATACATTAGCATGGTTGAGAAGAACCGTTCGGGAGCCGCAAATGAAGATGCAAATAAACATATGGAGACCTTTATTGACTCATCGTTGTTCCATACCCCCGCCAAATGTGACCCAAGACCAGATCAAGGAGACCATGTTCATCTTCTCCCTTCGTGATGCTGCAAGGGAGTGGTATAGAGATTTGGACCGAACCGTTCAGGGGATCACCGATTGGAACTCATTGGCATTGGCATTCTACAAGAAGTACTTTTCTGCTTCAAGGACGATTGCTATTAGAGCTCAAATCACGGGCTTTAAACAAGGGCCAGATGAGAATTTCCACGAAGCATGGGTCCAATTTAAGAAGTTGGTGCAAACCATACCGCACCATGGGTTCGAAAAGTGGAGCTTGTGAAATCACTTCTACAATGGGTTGTATGACGGTCAGAGGGCCATTTTGGATGCTGCAGCCAATGGACGATTCGCTGAAAATTTGGGAGCAACCAAGGGGTGGAAGATCATTGATGATCTAGCTACCCACAAGGCCGAGTATGGGAATTCCGGAGGGAACCGGAGGAGAGAGCTGAATCTTCCTCCTGTCATTGCGCTTGAGGCTCTTCTCGCGAGATTTGACAAGTATGAACTAGGAGGAGCTTCTAAAGGTGGGATGTACCAAGTGAATGTTGTGTCGACGGTCCTTTCATCTCGTGAAAGGTGTGGAGCCGAGGACATGTCTCGAAAACTCGCCTAGTCCCTTTGACTCTTGTCTTGCCTTTCAACACTATAGGCTGACCAACACCTATTATGAGCCGAATACCCATCCAAACTTGAGTTGGAGGAGCCAAATGTCCCGAACCCGACTCAAGCTCCGCCAAGCAGAAGAACCCTATGTGCCCCCTCATCAAAAGCAACAACAATATCGAAACCTCCCTATGTGCCGTAGCAGCAACAACAATCGCACTCAAATTTTCCGAGCTTAAGAACCTGTTGCTAAAGGAGTCCCAAGCAAGAGAGGCCGGGATGAAGCTACTAGAGAGCCAAATTGCTCAATTGGCTAGCAAAAGCAACACTCGAGCTCCCGGACACTTGCCGACCCAAACTGACCAAAAGGAGACCTTAAATGCCATCACTTTGAGGAGCGGGTCCACCCTTGATGGTGCTGCCATGGTCGAGGACGCTGTTGAAAGAGATGAGCCGGAAACAATTCAAAAGAAAGCTTCAACGAATAAATCAAAGAAACAGCCTACTACCAGGTATATCAGTCGATCGACTGATATACCTAGTCGATCGACTGAAGCACGGGTTACGGGAGCTTCGAATCGACATCTCGCCGATCGATCAAGGAAGTGGTCGATCGACTGAGATCGATGTTGATGCTGAGGAATTTCGTCCTTTAATGCCAAATAATCTGAGACCACTTGTTTCGGGGTACCACGGTCCCGAAGACTTTAGGACAAGACCCGAGTGCTTTGATGGGTCAATCCTGCTCCGAAGTTCGATCCAATGACGGTTAATGGTTCTCATTTGAGACGGTCTGAGGAGGGGTCTAGCTTCAACAAGGAAAAGGTGGTGGACTTTCAGCCTAAGTCCACGGATACCGGCGCGCGTGATTTGGAGGAGAGGGCTAAGGTACTTCTTACAGCCCCTTACCCGGAGAGGCTAGTGCCGACCAAGGAACAGGTATCTTTCAGCAAATTTGAAAAAGTTATCCGTAGTCGGAATGTACAAGTCCCCTTCCTTGGGTTAGTAAACCAAGTACCCGCTTATACTAAATTTATGAAACAACTTTTGTCCAAGAAGCGGTCACTTGAAACATGTGCACACCGTCGCACTTACTAAAGAATCTTGCTCCTACTTGTCTCACACTGCGCCCCTTAAGTTAGAGGACCAGGCGCTTTTCTATTCCTTGCAACATAGGTACCTTCTCAATTGAGAAGGCATTGTGTGATTTAGGGGCTAGTATAAGTGTCATGCCCTTGAGTCTAGCTAGGAAGCTTAAGTTGACCCGGTTTGTTGTCACGGACATGACAGATTCGATGGTCGACCGATCTGCGGTCGAGCCTATAGGAGTCCTAGAGGACATACCCGTCCAAATAGGGAAGTTTTTCTTCCCTGTTGACTTTGTTGTCCTCGACATGCCCGAGGATGCCCATATACCGATCATTCTAGGTAGGCTAGTTTCGCACACTTCTTTGGTGCGAGTTATTGACGTAGGCTCTTGAACTTTGACCTTCAAAGTTGGGAAACATTCTATCATTTTTGCCCAACCTTTAAAAAGAAGGACCCCATGTGGCTCACATTACTTGTAATACGGTTTCTGAAAAGAAATCGTACTTTGTGCTTCCCGAATTGCCTGTCTCTATTACTACTCCTGTGCTAACCCCTCCGTCCCAGTTGGGAGCGAAAGGAGGAACAATCGTTGTTTTAGACATTGCGGGGGCTGGTTTGGGGAAGGATGAGTCTGCAGTCACTCTAGTCTGCGACAAAGCCTATCATTCAAAGAGGAGGTCTTGGTTGCATGAGCTATGGAATTGATGAGATAGTTGATGACGAGCCAGTCAAAGCAAAGGAGTCCGACTTGGATTCCGATGAGCCCAAAGAGACCCTTGACCGGGAGATGATGAGAATGTCGATCCGTTGAGCCATACGGATGTGGAAGCTAAGAAGGGTGCACCGCTCGATTAGCACCATTGAGGCTACCTCTAGTAGCCGGTTTAAAGTGGGTCATACCGAGGTCCTTCTTGATCAACTATTAGTTGATCAAGTTCGTTATAAACTTCATTTTATTTACTTTTGTTAAGACAATTTTTATTGTTTGTTGTGTGCGCGAAAACTTCGCATTTTATTTCGCTTGTTAAGGATTCTTAAGTACTTTAGATTTTATTCTGGGTTTTGCGCAATTTTGGGCGCGTATTATTGTGCACTTGCAGGAATTTAGAGCTTGTTAGCTCAAATCATTGAGCAATTACGAAGAAATAGGAGGTTGCAGCAGTGTTTTCAGTCGATCGACTGATCTACAGGTTCCAGGCGACACTGTTCATGTTTACCTGGTCGATCGACTGGGGTAAGTGGTCGATCAACCGCGCATTTCAGACTTATTCACGACCTCTCCCCTGCTGTGTTTGGTCGATATGCGGACTTAAGGGAGTTTTCTACTCCACTTTATTTTCCGTCCAATTTATTTATTTCTTCTGATTTTCTCCTTTGTGCACAATCTTACCGCTTCAAAATTGTTTCTCTCAGTCTTATGCGTGGTATTTTCTGTCTTTCAGGTACTTTTTAGTAGCACTGCTGGCTACTGAAACCTCCTAGCTTGCGCTGGTTTGGGGAGGTTTCCTTTGCTGCGCTTAAAGTCTTGTGAGTTTCCAAGTCTTTACTTCATGTCTTCTTTCATTTTACGCAAATTCCCATTTCTTTTTCCTTTATTATATGATTTTGCACAATGGGGACATTGTGCGATTTGGTTTGGGGAAGGGTTTTGCGTCGCATATCATTTGCTTGCATACACGTTTAATTTTATTTTGCATTGTTTTATTTCATTTCTCTTATTTACACAAAATTCAAAAAAATTGAAAAATTTCAAAAATTTCCATAAAATGCACGTTTATTTTAGCATATAGGTCGAGTCGGAACGGTAGTATTTCCATGATGATTTTGCATTTGCACCTGTTTTGCCTGAGCCTTGCTAGATTAACATGTTATTAGTAGAATCGTTTATGCATACCTACGAGTTCTCGTTGAATTACTTGCTGGACTTGAGACCTGACTTAGAAAATTGTCAAGCTACATCATATTTCTGAGTTTAGAGCCTGTAACTGGTGACATTCATGACCGGTTTATTTAGGAATGTGAGTAGTACTCCTTATGAGACATGTTTCCTTAATTTGCATAAATATGAACTTGATCTACTTAATACCTATATGCATTCGGTATGTGGTTTGTTGACACATGTGGTAGAGGTTTCCCTTTTCTTATTACGCCCATAAGCTACACACTGCCAAAAATATCCCTTTTTGTCCCATTTACTACATCCTACATTTAGCCTGTCCTTTGTCAAGCTAGTAGTCTGTGTTCTTGGGGTTGTTACTCATTTTTGGTGGCATATGCTCTGTTGAGATGTTATTGGGAAGATGAAATAAAGGAAAGAAAGAAATAGAAAAAGAAAAGAAAAGATGAAAAAGATTCGAAAAAGAAAAAAGAGTTTTGTACTGTTCAAAGCAGTCGATCGACTGCCACTTATAGTCGATCGACTGAAGATCCGAGAAAGAAATCAATTCGCATAATTTAATCCTTATCTTTTGGCGATTTTTGCTCCCATGTTTCATTTATATCCTATGGGGAGTTTATTGATTTGTTAGTTTGGAGATTGTGAGTTTTGTGCTTGCTATAGCACCATTTCGTTTGATTATGAGCAAGAAGTTGGATGTTGCCATTTGGTTCCGTTTTGGTACTAGCTTGATAACCTGTACCTCCACTTCACCATAAAATGCTTTGCCTCTTCTTACCCATACCTCACATATCCCATATATACCTCGACATGTGTCATTGGTCATCTGTTTGGTTGGAATGCATATGTACGGTCATAGAGATCATTTTCATATTTTATTGCTGGCATGTCTTCATAGGTCGTAGCTAGGTGAGAGTCACTACAAAATGAATTCTTTCTATCTTACATATTTTCACCCATACTTATTGAGTGATTTTAGCGACCCTTGAGAGTCCAATTTGATAAGTTTCTACAGTTGACGGTTCAGCGGTTGTTGACGGCTTCATAACTCGTTTGCATGATTCATTTGCTAGTTGATTGTTGGTTGTGCATTAAATTGGTTTAGGCTTAACAGTTTGCATTTCGCTCTGAGATTGAACTCGTTCCATTAGGTAATTAGATCGAGTCTAGTTCTTGCTTTGGGACAAGCAAGGGTTTGGTTTGGGGAAGTTTGATGCGTGTCTTTTATATGATGTTTTACATCCCATTTTACACGCATTTCAGAGCTCATTCATGTAGTTTATGCTACATTTCTCCCTATTTCCGTCTACTTCCGTGTTTTGTACATTATTGCAGAAATGTGAAGAATTCAACGGGAAAATCAAGCTAAATCCGTCCCCGAGTATCCTGCATTGCATGTGACGAGAAGTATTTGCTTAAGGAACGAGCTTGGTGCGTAATCCAAGACCCAAAAGACAAATCCACGAGTTTATAAAAAGCAAGTAGCAGCTCATCCAGTCGATCGACCATCTCTATCAGTCGATCGACTAACTATCGGGTTCCGTGCTACTTTTTCTTTGAGGACCGATCGATCGACCAGTCCCATCGGTCGATCGACCCAATCGCTATTTCGATTTGAGAATTAGAAGATCGAGGAAGCGCAAGCCCATGATGCTAGGTTTAGGAAATAAGAAGTTACGTTACTTTCTATATAACGTAACCTAGAAACTTTCAGTTATCATCAAGTCATTCATTCAGTTTTGACCTAAGTTTTATTCACTAAGTTTTACATTAAGTTTACATACGGTTTTAGGAAGAATTAGGGTTTGGAATATTGTAAGCATTGGAATTTTCGCTCTTGTTCTTAATCATTCTTCTGCTATTCTCGGTATTCTTCTGCCCTATTTCAATTCATCTGTTTTGTATTAGATTAGAATTGCTAGTAGCTTCCCGAAACCATCTTTATTGTTGTATGTTAATTGTTTGCCTTATCGCTTTAATTATGGATTCAACTCTTTTATGCCCTATTATTATTATTAGTATCACTTTCAGTATGAGTAGCTAAATAGTTTGTGCTAGGATGTAGGCGAATTGTAGCATAGGCGGCATTAGATTATACACGGCCTGAACCCGCGTGTTGGTCGATCGACCACTTTACCCGGTCGATCGACTGACCTCATGAGCCTTATTTCGTTTTAATTGATTTTAATGTTGTATTTAACGAATCGAATGCATGCGACCAGTTAGATACCCTTTCGTGACTGACCCAATAGATCGAAAGATAGGGAAGTCTGTTAGACCATCAATTGAATCGACTAAACTGTGCTAAGATCGAAAGATAGGTATAGTTTAGACCATTAGTCACTTTTCTGGACGAGAGTCAGTTTTAGTGATATTAGGGACCTATAGCGATATCGAAAGATGCTATTTGTTAAGAGTGGACCGAGAGGACCTCTTTATTTCCCGCCTCACCTGTGTTGACTCAGACCGACTTAGTTTGCTACCGCCGAAGCTATAATGAACCGATCATCCTAGTACCCCTTCTTTATTTGTTAAACCGTCTTTTTAGTTTATTATCTTTATTTGTTCTTAGCTATAGACCATCTCAACTCAACCCCCACAATTGTTACCTTAGACTGAATTTGAACCAACTGGAATTTACATCTGCCTCCTTGTGGTTCGACCCTGTTACCACTAGCCTAGGTTAGTCTTAATAGGAAATTATAAATCTTATTTTTGGTACTCACAACGACGGGTATCAATTGGGCCGCATGTTTGGTGCACGGAACGATTTATGACAGTCCTCAAGTTTATCGTCAAGTGATAGCTTAAATACTTATGTCTACCCCTTGGTTGTCATCTACGCGCCGATACGGTCGTTTTGACAGTAATTAGAGTTCATTTGGAGTCCGCGTGAAAAACCGCTTCATTTTCTTATGAACCGTTTAAAATGCCGAGTCGAAATGTCCTAGAATATTGCGGATATTTTTATTCCATAATTTAATTTTATATCTTCTGGCAAAATATATCTCGAAAATCTTATTTTAAGGAATAAGGAAGTTGAGATCCACCGCAATTCCATAAAAGAAACGCGAAAATCATTCTTCCGCAGGAGGAAACCTCTGGGGAAATGACGCAGCAGATGCTGCGCCTCTTCCCCAGCTCTTTTCTGCGTATTTTCAGATTTTTCCGTGATTTGTTTCCAAAGTTTGAGTCATTCCATAACTCTCCATATTTTTTAGTATAAATAGGGACCTTCGTTCCACATATTTTTCACGCGAGTGTCCACCCTTCTCTTCTCCCTTTGCATTCTAAGACCGTGCTCTAAGCTTATTGACGTCTACGTGCTTGATCAATCGACCACATAAGCTCAGATCATTCTGAGTACCAGTCACGTTGCATGACCGACAATTTGACCACTACACATTAATCAATTTAATCTAAATCCTCTTACGAGGGCACTTTCATCATACATTCGAGTCGAGCAATCACTATACGTTAACTTAGTTAATCTCGTTTCGTCAAACATGTAAGTCTGGGGTGTAAATCCCTTCTTTATTATTGTATTTTATTTTTGTATCAATTAATGTAAGGTTTACGTCAAAAGTATGTTTAAAATCAACTTATAAAACCCTTTTATTAAACTGTTTTTACGGATTAACAGTGGGCAGACGTCGAGAAGAAACGCAGCAACTGCTGCGCCTCTTCCAGAGGCTGCCGCAGTTCCTGCTTTTCTTCTTCTTCCTCGGTTTTCTGTTATTCCGTTCCTTTTTGTTTTCTTTCTTGTTTTCTTCCTTTTTCTTCATACATAATAGATGGGCTATTCCCATCACGGTCTCTTAGCGAGAGACAACGGTAAGAGGCACATTAATGACCATGAGACGGTGGCTTTGACTGAAATGGGCACTGCCCTAATTCAAAATAAGACCCCACCTAAATTATCTGACCCGGGTAGCTTCTCTATTCCATGCCATATAGGGACCCATTTAATTGATAATGCGTTATGTGATCTGGGGGCTAGTGTGAGCGTCTTATCGTTGTCTCTCGCTAAGAGACTAGGTTTGACCAAATTTCATTGTACTAACATGACTGTGCAGATGGGCGACCATATTTTATTACGCCCCTTGGGTGTCTTAGAGGACATACCTGTTCGGAATGGGAAGTTCTTTATTCCCGTTGATTTTATAGTCTTAGACATCCCCGAAGACTCTTACACTCCTATTATTTTAGGACGACCATTACTATTTACCGCTCGCGCAGGAATAGATGTTGGGGGGAAGACTCTAACCTTTCAGGTAGGCGATGAAGAGTTAAATTTTTATCAGTCTAGCATTCGCAGGGCTCCTATGCAAGTCCAGCCCTGCAACGCATTACCCTCTACTGACCCTAACACGGATCCTCCAATGGATAATGTTAAGTCATGTGCTGCTATATTAATACCTCCACCTCGGACTGAGAGCAATATGGAGGACCATTCTGTCGTTTCTGTTGTTGTAGGTATAGGCGGAGTGGACATTGGAGATCCCGTTGATGAAGGTACAATGTAATTCAAGCTCACTTATGAGAATGATGCCAAACCAGATGTCAAGGCCGGAACAAAGAAAAGAAGAAAGTGAAGGCGTATGTGGACGCAAGTTACTCTTCTTCAACCAGTTCAAGTTCATGGAGATCAAAGAGGACGGTCCGCGATGCTGAAGGGACCTCCTCCAGTCAGAAGCCCTCTTTTGGGCTATTGAAGTGTTTCGGAAGATAAACGGGGAGCTGTCCCGTTGTAAAAACTTTTGTAATTTGAATATTTGTTGGACATTTTATTTGCTTTTTAGACATTAGCGTAGTTAGTTTTAAATAGCGTAAGATGAATATAGATCGCATCGTGAATTTGGTATTTTCGGAAGTATTCTCTGTGTTTTTATGCAGGTTTAGGGAAGATATTCTACCATTGGGATGTGTGTTAGAGAAAAGCCCTCGATCAAACACTTTCTATGTTCGATCCAGCAAATTGCCCAGGTAAAGCACTCGATCGAGTGATTCAATGTACTCGATCGAAATGTCCATTCTGAGGGGTCCTCGATCGAGTTGTCCTATGCTCGATCGATAAGAAATGAGGAGCTAAAGTACTCGATCGAACAATCGGATGTTTTCGATCGAGTAGAATTCAAGGAAGAGAAGGGAGCCTTCGATTGAACAACTTCAAAGGTCTCGATCGAATGAAATGGCGAGGAAAGCTCTCGATCAAGTGGTTTCAAATCACTCGATCGAGTAACATCACTGATTATAGCACGAGGGAGTTTCTAATTCCTTATTCTATTTTTATTATTCATCTTTCTTCTTCTCCCCTTATTTGCGATAAACCCCAAATTCAACCTCAACACCTCCATTTTCTTCCCCTTTTTACCAAGTCAATTACCCACATTCTTCCCTTAACATCAATTAAATCAATCCCCTCTATTTGCCCCTTGAAATTTCGACTAATTTGCAGTTAATTGCGGGGTTAGAGTTTTGCGAAAAATCGGGATTTAATTTGTTTATTCTGCAATTTTGGTTGGTTTTAATTGATCAATTTCATTGGGTAGTCATCACAAGTAAGTTCTCCCCCCTTTCTTTGATATTTAATTGCATTTTTTGTGCTTGCTTTTCGAATTAGAGCTTCGGGAGTTTCGAATTTAGGGAAAAATTCAAGTTTAATTGCTTCTTTTGATTATAGAACTTGTCTTGTGATTGATAGGATGGATAGTAGCACTACTACAAATACAGGCTATAACAACGGTCAAAAACCGTTGTTATATAAAAAAGCGGACCTTGTTAAAGCGTCCGTTGTAAAAGGTTTTAACAACGGTTGGTTTTCTTAAGGAAACCGTTGTTAAAAATATTAACAACGGTTTTAAGTATAAAAACCCGTTGTGGAAAGTGTGACTCAATTTTGGGGGGAAAGTTATAACAACGGGTTTTAATATACAAAACCGTTGTTATAACTAACGACAACGGGTTGTTTGTAAATAACCGTTGTTGTTTATTCTTAAAAAATAAAAATAAAAATTAAATTAAATATTACTAGATGCATGCATAATTACGGCCCGTTATAATTCCGATGCATGCATTATTACTGACATCACTGTGCATATGAACGGACAATATGGAATGAGAAGGGTTAGTAATAAGATTTGAAGCAGCATTGAGAGATATGATGATGATTATGCATGGCACAACTTCCTAACATATATATTAATTAAAAAACAACTCAACCCACACATTGCTTAGTATAAATACATTGCATTATCTCAACTAACATTTCCATTATCTCAATATATACATCTCCAAACCCTAATCAAGCTAAAACAAACTCCAAATAAATAACCCTACTTAATCTTTCAAAACAAACTCCAAACTCCAACAAAATGAATGATTTCATCCTTAAGACTCTTACTATGATCGAGAACAACAACAGTTTCATCCGCCGGTTGCTCCATATTGAGGAAAGTTTCAAGAGCTATCTTGCGGATGCTCGATCCGTACTGAAGGACGCCAAAGAAGATGGCTTGACGGAGCAGCAGCAGTTGCAGCTAAATGACGATATAGCAACTGCTGAACGGAACCTCCAAATAGCCAAGGAGGAGAGGATGGATATGATAGAGGAGAATATGATCCTCTATGAAAATATAAGAATTGCATTTGAATTAATGTAATTTTTTTTTTAAAATTTATGTATTTATAAATATATATATATATATATATATATATATATTGAAGGAAATGTAGATTCATATACATACTAACATACTCATATATGTTAAAATTAATTTGTCATAAAATTAAATACGGATTTTATGCATGCAAACAATATAATAAAATAGAGAAGAAATCATATTCTTACAATGGATGATTCGGTTTTATGGGCACAAAAGAGATCTCCTTCTCTTTTGTTCTTGAGCTTTCCAAATGGATGAACAAGATCTAAGTATAAGATCTCTCCCTAAGCTTTATACCCAAGGCTTAACACATAATCTAATTAATATTATGAATACTAGTATAATATTAATCTAGTAGAAAAATGACCCAAAATTATTATATACACTTAATAATTTCGGCATATGGGAGAGAAGAAGAAGAAAGAGTTTTGTCTCTCTAGAAATCTTATATTTTTGATGAGTAAAAGAATGAATAATCATCCACTACCTCTTAGTGAATATTAGGCAAAAATAAGAAAACAAACTCAAGTGTTTTTACTTCCCAAAACCGGTGGGAGTGGAGGAAGGAAAGAGCCAATGCATGAAATTGTTGTTCTTAACAATGTTCATAGGCTTGCATGGCTAGATAACTTTACAATCATTATGTTTTCTTATTTAAAATATAAACACAATATTAAGTCCATTCCCCTCTTATTTTCGGCACTTTACATAACATGGTGTCCATATTATTTTTGTCAATTGTCTATATGTTACATGTCACATGTCACATATATTTGTTATGTAATTTTTAACATATTAAAAATCAACGTATTATCAAAAATACGTCACATACAAAATTGACTTAGTAATTTCACAATTACTCGTACCAAAATATTTTACCACTTTATAAATCACAACAGTTTGTATTTATAATAATTCATTCAATTCAATTGTTACATTAAACAATTATTTCATCCGAGTAATGATACAATTCAATTACTTGGACCGTATCTCATTTAATCACATTTCAATTTGATACGTAAATTTTACTTCCAAAATCGTCCATCAATTTTCAAGTAATTTAATCAACTCGTAACGTTATACGATTAATTAAATAATCAATTAAGTGTATTGCCCTTTAGGTATGACCTAGGGGTCAATCTGATCACCACCGTCACACGATAAGAATGTCAAACTCTAGTCACCAATCATTACCGATATATGTTGACCAGTTGACAGTAACAATATTACTTCCCAATTGTATTCTTTAAAATGAGATTTGATAATGATATTTAAATCATGTAATCGCACTATTGTTGAGGACACATTTCCCAACAATCTCCCACTTGTCCTCGACAAGTGTGCGTCACCAATTCTCTTGTCCTATTACTATCTCCCACTCAATGCAAGGTGTCTTTCGTGTCGTACTTGCAAGTGATCATATCGAGAGTGGTTTCCTCGATCTGGAGAATAACCGATTGACCGGATTTATCCACTCTGGATACCTTCCGAGCGTGGCCACGCATTTCCAATTCATTACTCCTCGAGTGGCCCCGAGATATTGTTTTAACCCTGACAAGGGGATGGACAATTCCTATCGCACTCATTCCCTTCGACTAGCCACACCATCATAACCCAAAATATGCCCATTTGACCCCATTTACGAAGGTCGTAGTAACACAAATCAAAGTTAATCAAATCGAGCCATCTTAGGTGAATAGTCTTTAGTCAAAAGAATCGACTCATTAGAATACTATAGCAGCTCTCGCCACGACCAGGCTATATAAATTTGCCAGAACTCTATAAGCGGTCATAAGGCCCGACAAGGTGTTCCTAACATCTGCCTATGTGATCGACTAGTCATCTCACATGACTGTATGGCACTTGAACTTGCCATCAATCGCATCACACTCTAGTCACTTCGAGACGTCACCTCATACAAGTGACTATGGGCGAATACTATGCTAATCCGTGTTCACTTTAACGGGGTTCAATTGTCTCTACAACCCGTTTGGATGTAACAAAGTATAATAAAAGAGTTTTAAAATAAAACTCGAACGACTAATGCGATTATCACACATGTATAGTCAATGCCTGATTACTATTTCATGTTCTATAATCTAATTTGATCTTGTACATAGTTGTTCATTTCAATTCAATTGAAATAACATGACTCATCATGTTATAGCCTTTGAGAAGGCTTTGGTTAGTAGGTTTTATCAACTTCTTGTACCTTACTCAACCTTACTACATACTCGTTTTCCTTTGTAATGTATACATTTGCATTACAAAACTTTCTGAGTACGTGTCGAGGTCCAATCAAGACATAGGTCCTCTAGCCTAAGAATAGCTCCCACTGTTTTCACAAAGTGTGCGGACTCATCCTTCTTGCACATCTCATGATCGCAAGTGTACTCAATTTCCGTTATAAATATCTCTCATTGTTCTTTATTGCCTAGAACGATTCTAGAAAATCTATTTCTTAATTAACATTGCCACAATGGTATCTTAACCATCCTAATGTGTTTTGATTATGGTTTTGTCGGAAACCATGCGCAATCTCAATTGTCAATTGTCACTTGTGTAACACCCTTACACAATATTGCATCATAAACACTTTGCATCATAGCCTTAATGCTTCGCAGCACTTAAGGGTAATCTTTATAGCTCACTTGGTAAAGATTACTTAAATTCGATTTTGAAAAACAATTCATCATACTCAAAGCATATGAAGTGTTATACATCATTTCTTTTTAATTGATTCGGCAGCGGAAGCAAATGAAATCAATCAAATATGTTCAATTTAATTGAACTAGTCATGAATCTTATCAACATAAGACTTCTTACTGACTCTAATATCATGTGGATTTATCTTCATAAATCCGGATATTCAAGATGTATTATAATACTCCAAAAGTCTTAAATCATTCCTAATGATCAATATGTCATCCACATATCGGACTAATTAAAATTTCCGTAACTCCCACTAAACTCCATGTATAAACACAACCTCTCGACTTATCGAGAAATGTTTTATCACATGATCAAAATGTTGATTCCAACTCATTGATGTCTTACTTAAGATCCTCTCTTAAGTTTCACATTATCTTAGGATTGCAAGAATCTATAAAACCCATGACATGTATTGAATACATTCCTTCTAATTGAAGAAGTGGGTTTTAGATTCACTCGCTATGTATTTCATGATAATGAAACATAATCCCTAAGAAGATCCAAATAGACTTAAGCATTTCAATTGGTGTAAAAACCCTTTTCAACCAATCAACCTTGAAATCTCTCTTTATTAGTGCAAAACCCTTGGCAACTAATCAAGCCTTTTTGATTCGGATTTTCATGGCTCTAAGCCTTGTATTGAGTTGTGACTTAAACACTCTTATGTAAGTCATATGTTCATTACTTTCTAGAAGTAATCAACTTGAATCAAACAATTTCTTTTGTAAGTTATAAGCTCTTTACTTTCTTAAAAGTAGCATGAATTCATCATTTTTAACAAGTGACGAATTTAACCTCCTAGGTTATTTTTAACAAGTGACGAATTTAACCTCCTAGGTTTTGAAGAAACAATGTCTTACACAAAACGTCTCATGTAGCCAAGAAAGACCAGTTTCTTGCGACATAACATTGTTTGTGGCTCTCTTGAATAATTTCTCCCACTCTGTCTTCAAAAATAAACTTGTATTTTAGAAAGACAGCTTCACGAGCCACAAACCCGTCGTAATCGTGATAATTGAAGGGGAAAAATGAGTATTTGTTTCTTGTGAAAACTTACAAACATGGTACCCTTACCATTTCATATCTCATATGATTCGATTTAGTGGAAACATAATTTAGACAAAAATGATAAAATCCCCAAAAGGATCAAGTAACTCAAAGTAACTTGATATAAATCCAAACCATATTGAATAGCGTTTGAATTCTTATCCAATCACACATTATTCCATAATGTGTGTTAAGAGAGATTAACTTGTGATACTATATCACATTTTTTTTTGGCTTATATCAAAGTCTTCACTTTGATAATCCCATCACGACTAAATCGTGATTCCTTGAACTCTTGAACTTCTTCAAAGATTTCTCTATTTACCTTATTAAGTGAACACACTAGTGTCAACTTAAATCGTTGGTAAAAGAAAATGATCAACCTATTTTGGATAAATGATTTACAATCTCGATCTCCTTTTTCAACCAAAAGGCACGAGATATCTTGCTTTGAATACAAGATACGCATATATCATTAACCATCTAATGGTTTCAAGAGTACTCGATAACTCTTTGCGTTCATCATTCCAAAATTTTTAAGGTTTAATTTTGGGTTACCAATTTGAGTCTTGCATCATCTTCATGATATATCATTCTAGTTTGGTTTAGAATATAATCACCTTGATAATGGGCTAGCCATACATCAAATCGTGGTGTATAGGGTCACAAAAGTGAAACCTCTTTTGTATCTTAACAAGTTTATATTCTCATTTAGAGTTTATGTACTTAATAGTCACAATTAAGTATAACTCCAAACCCAAAAACTAGATTTAGTACACAATGACTCTTTCTCTCGACTTCATTGTTGCTAGTCGTCATATTCTAATCATCCTATGTATCAAACATAATGATGAAAACCTCCACTGGTTTCTAATATTGACGAAGTAGTACTAGCAAAATTTATGTTTAATCAAATAAACATTTTAAAGAAGAATGTCCCATTAGATGTCCCACAACTAACTTGTTGATTCTTCAATAATTTGGGGTAGTTTCCTTTCTCGTGTCCAACATTTTAAGACAATGGAAACTTTATCGGTCGGGATTGATAGGTTTAGTATCGTTATTCTCAACAATTTTACCTTTAACATTACCTTGTATCAATTCCATTACTTCTTGAACCTCGTCCTCATCTTAACGGTTTAAGAGAATGCTCCCACTCATTTCAATGAGTCTTTGCTTTGAGAAGCAAAATTGAATTCATGAAGATTACTCTTCATTTGTTCGTTTTAGTCTTAAAACTTTCATTGAAGTGGTTGCATTATTTTGGTCAATTACGAATTCTGAAAATCTAATCACCAAAACAATTTATCGCTTCAAGGTACTTAATTCAATTAAGTATATGAATAACAATCCATTGCAAGTAGATGTGTTAGTCAAAAATCAAAAACCTGTTTGATAATGAATAACTTTAATCTATACTCTTTACAAGAGATCCTTAGCTATGGTTCATTTGAGGTTTTTAGAAGCAATTTCAAATTTGTCTTTAGTTACGATGTTTTAATGGAGATTTGTATCAAAATCGAAATGATATCGTATATGAATTGAGGTAAAGAAATAGAACAATATAAAACGGAATAGTGGAAAACTTAACATTTATCGTTTTATTAATACTTGTAAACAAGTATAGCATTTACATAGTGACCTCTACCCAACTATGATAAATGATTCCAAGATCCAAATTCATATAAACTTGGGCACGGTGGGGCGATACATCCCTTATCAATATAACTCGGTGGATTAACTCTTTAATCGATTCTACTTTTAGAACTCTTGGTCGATAAAATTACATTAACATTTATCTTTAGCCCAAAACACATCGACAAGGGCACGGTGGGGCCGATACATCCCTTATCAAATACTTTTGTTGAGTTCAATCCAAATTTCGAATAAATGTGTCCATGATCCAAACCCACATTAACTTGGGCACGGTGGGGCCGATACATCCCTCATCAACATGAATTCGGTGGATTAACATTTATCACCCACTTCCCCTACGTAACAAGGTTTGTACCCCGGTGTGGCCGAGTGCACTCCCTCACGAAATAGGTTTTCATGGTTTCTACTATTTGGTAAAGCTATGTCTCAATTGATAGTTTTAGCGAGAGGTCATGTCAATTTATTATCTATCACGTTTTAAGTGAACTAAAGCGGTGAACTACGATAATTTGAATTGACACGTTCGAAAAACTCGATAAAAGACAATGCATGTTTAGTTATGGCGATTTAGCGATGCATGTGACATAAAATAAAATGCAAGCATAAAGATAAATAAATCCTAGTATGGCCTTCCTAAAAAAGAAAACTATTTAACTATTACATATTCGGAAACCAACTCCATTGGTCCCTAGAACTTCGGTTGTGGCACGCATCTCGAGGTAACACCGTCTTAATGTATCGCCATTCTTGAAGTAATCCGTCTTTTGGAACTCCGGAATGAATAAAATTACATAATAAATTACATAATTTCCTATTATACATTAGTAACTAAAATAAAATAAATCTATTAAATTACAAAACGGTGATACGAGATCACAATAAAATTACAACCGAATCGATATTCCCATACATTTCGGGAAATACCAATTAAAAACTAAGGCCATACTAAGTAAAATTACATAATTTCAAAATTACATAAATTAAAATTATGACAATCATAAAGAAAATGCAGCATTATATTATGTATGAACATGCTCAATTTTTATGCTAAATCGCCTTTAATTAGCCAATATCGTATATTACTCGGTTTTTACGGATTTGCGTGATTTCAACATTTTATAATCACAAAAATACATAAACTCATATTTATGCATAAGTTAATTACCCTAACCTCTTAGGACTCAAAATGTAGTCTTCACTAATAATTTGACCATAATTAACTTTTATTTACAAAATTGTTCATAGATGGACCAAAAATTACAAAAATAAGCTATTAAACTTCAAATAAATCACAAAATTTGAAATAAATTCAAAATTCAAAATTTAAATTCATGAACATTCTGGAAAAATTCCATGACACTCATAATGTTCAAAATCTTAGGTTAAAAATTTCGAAAATTTTCCGGAAAAACAATGTTGCGGTTTATCGATATTTAATAAAATAATCATAAAAACATGGAAAAATTATTTTCATTAACTTTTCAATTTTAGATCTGAAAAATATAATAAAATGCAACATTAGACGTTTTTCCTAAGTCATAGATTATATTTTATTAATTTTCATTAATAATGTCACTATTTATGCCATTTTTGTTCAAAAATTCATAAATCATGCTAAAAGACTTCTTTATAGCCAATTATTTTACACACATCTTGTAAAATTGCATGTGACAACATATAAATTTTCTATGACCAGATTCGAAATTTAACTCATATTAACCTATTTTTCTCTTAAATCCGAATTTAATAATGAAAAATTCATTTTTCGAGCATAACAAGTGCAAAAATTATGAAAATTTACAGGTTATCTCAAAATAATATATGTAACAACATATCCAAAAACCAAGTGAAAATTCGAAGTATAGCTATTTTTAGACCAAAAATGACATTTTTACTCATAAAATCACATTTAAATGCCATTATTGTAAATTATGAACAATAAAAATCCGAAAAATTAACCAAAATATCCTAAAACACTTTAGGACCAGAAATATTAACATGCATGTAATTATTTCGTGATATATCATAATAACACAAATTTTACAAGTTTTATTTTGTTATTCATATAACTCGGAAAAACTTTTAACCAATTTGCATGCAAACAACCGTGGCTCTGATACCAATTGAAGGAAATGTAGATTCATATACATACTAACATACTCATATATGTTAAAATTAATTTGTCATAAAATTAAATACGGATTTTATGCATGCAAACAATATAATAAAATAGAGAAGAAATCATATTCTTACAATGGATGATTCGGTTTTATGGGCACAAAAGAGATCTCCTTCTCTTTTGTTCTTGAGCTTTCCAAATGGATGAACAAGATCTAAGTATAAGATCTCTCCCTAAGCTTTATACCCAAGGCTTAACACATAATCTAATTAATATTATGAATACTTGTATAATATTAATCTAGTAGAAAAATGACCCAAAATTATTATATACACTTAATAATTTCGGCATATGGGAGAGAAGAAGAAGAAAGAGTTTTGTCTCTCTAGAAATCTTATATTTTTGATGAGTAAAAGAATGAATAATCATCCACTACCTCTTAGTGAATATTAGGCAAAAATAAGAAAACAAACTCAAGTGTTTTTACTTCCCAAAACCGGTGGGAGTGGAGGAAGGAAAGAGCCAATGCATGAAATTGTTGTTCTTAACAATGTTCATAGGCTTGCATGGCTAGATAACTTTACAATCATTATGTTTTCTTATTTAAAATATAAACACAATATTAAGTCCATTCCCCTCTTATTTTCGGCACTTTACATAACATGGTGTCCATATTATTTTTGTCAATTGTCTATATGTTACATGTCACATGTCACATATATTTGTTATGTAATTTTTAACATATTAAAAATCAACGTATTATCAAAAATACGTCACATACAAAAATTGACTTAGTAATTTCACAATTACTCGTACCAAAATATTTTACCACTTTATAAATCACAACAGTTTGTATTTATAATAATTCATTCAATTCAATTGTTACATTAAACAATTATTTCATCCGAGTAATGATACAATTCAATTACTTGGACCGTATCTCATTTAATCACATTTCAATTTGATACGTAAATTTTACTTCCAAAATCGCCCGTCAATTTTCAAGTAATTTAATCAACTCGTAACGTTATACGATTAATTAAATAATCAATTAAGTGTATTGCCCTTTAGGTATGACCTAGGGGTCAATCGATCACCACCGTCACACACGACAAAGATGTCAAACTCTAGTCACCAATCATTACCGATATATGTTGACCATTGACAAGAATAATATTACTTCCCAATTGTATTCTTTAAAATGAGATTTGATAATGATATTTAAATCATGTAATCGCACTATTGTTGAGGACACATTTCCCAACATATATATATATATTAATTATGTTTATCTTGCTTCTTCATCTTGCTTCTTCATTGTTTTACTAACTAATTATGCGAACAATACTTAAACAAATA